>NC_135539.1:57191374-57440914 GCF_045843805.1 Urocitellus parryii
ATCCATTGGTCCTGTCTTTTCTTTGTTGGTAGGCTTTTAAATATGGTTTCCAGCTTATTAATTGATATTGGACTGTTTAGGTTTTCTGCCTTTCTCTGGTTCAACATGGTCAGGTCATATGTGTCAATAAATTTGTTAGTGTCTTCTAGATTTTCCAGTTTGGTAAAGTCAACATTTTCACAGTAATTTCTAATGATCCTTTGGATTTCAAAAGTGTCTATGCTAGGGCTTGGGATGTGGCTCAAGCGGTAGAGTGCTCGTCTGGCATGCATGCGGCCCGGGTTCGATCCTCAGCACCACATACCAACAAAGATGTAGTGTCCGCCGAGAACTGAAAAATAAATATTAAAAAATTCTCTCTCTCTCTCTCTCTCTCTCTCTCTCTTTAAAAAAAAAAGAAAAAAGAAAAAAAAAGTATCTATGCTAATATCCCTTTTGTCATCTCTGCCTTTGTGGATTTGATCTTCTCTCTTTCCTTTAGTTAGTTTGGCTATGTGTTTTCCAATCCTTATTATTTCAAATATCAAATTCCCTGGTGGTTGTTGTTGTTTGTTTTTTGTTGTTGTTGTTGTTTGTTTCTTTGTATTTTTTCTCAATTTCACTAATTTTTGCTCCCCCCCTTCCCCCTGTGTTCTACTGGTTTTGGAGCCAGTTGATTGTTCTTATCCTAAGGTTTTGAGATGTACAGTATAATTTCACTTATTTGAAGCTATTATTTTTCAAAAGCAGGTATTCAATGGTAAATATTTTCCACTAATTGTTTTCATACTGTCTTAGATATATTGATTACTTTTATCTTTGCTCTTATTTGTTTAAAGGATATCTTTATTCTGCTATTGTTTATTTGAAAGAATATCCTTCAAAATCCATATGTGGTTTTAATTATTTTTCTTGCCATTGAATTCTAGTTTAATTTCAGTATGGTCTGATGGGATGTGTGAGATTATATTGCCTTTGTTCTATTAGCTAGGACTTATATTGTGAGATATGAAGGAGAGTTTGTTGGATATAGGAATCTTGTCTGGGAATTGTGTTCTTTTAAGTCTCAAAATGTCTCATTACAGGCCCTCCTTCATTTTAGAGTTTTAATTGAGAAGTCAGAAGGGAGCGTTGTTTGCTTGCCTATAAATATGACCTGGTGTCATGATTTTTTTTTCTCTGAGGATTGGTTCCAGGGGAAGTTACTAACTGAACCACATCCCCAGTACTTCTTAGTTTGGTCTCACTAAGTTTTTTAGGACCTCTCTAAATGGCTGAGGCTGGTCTGGAACTTGCAATCCTCCGGCCTCAGCCTTCCAATTTGCTAAGATTAAAGATGTGTGCCACCACATTTGGCAGGATATCCTAGTTTAGAAGAATTTTTTGAAGTATTTTCTTTCTACTGGTGATAGGGGGAGTTTTTTTAATTGCCGACTTAAATTTTATGACTTCTTAGGGAAAATATTAATGAGGAGAATGAAAGGAATATAGTTGAAGAGATTCTGCACAATCTACTTTTCTATCAAAAGGAGGTGAGTATAGCAATAGAGAAAATGAATTCTCGGGTATTTTCTCTATTCCTCTTCAAATATTTGAAAGTATGTATTTGTATGAATAGGTATTTTGAAATCTCAGCATATTTGTCATGCAACGTATAAAAGAGAAGAGTTTTACTATATGTATGTATGTATTCCATATTTTAATATAATTGTGAGATTGTGTGTGCGAGCATTTGGGGAGTAGTGGTGGCATTTTCTAAAAAAAATTGTAATTACCAATGAGAAGTCCTTTCCAGTGATATTGATTATTGAATTATTTGACCTTCTATTCATCATGGAAGGTTTTCATTTCATACTCAATTGTGTAGGATCATTTGGGTGGGTGGATATAATAAGCTTGGTTGGCACCTTTTTTTTTCAAGACATGAGAGATATGTTTTGAAGCCCTTTTATTTTTTAATGTTACCACTGAGAAATTAGTTGAAATTCTAATTGGCTACCTTAAAAAATGCCTTCAAGTTTTTTCTTCCAGGTTTTCAAACTTCAATCCTCATTGCATATGCTAGACTTTTTCATTATAATGCATTTTAGAGAACATCTTTTGTGCTCTTGTCTCTTAGGGGTTCTAAGTGTGTCTTGAATGGAGATTTACGACTAATCTCTGAAGTTTAGAAAATTTTCTGTTATCATTTCATTAAAAACCTTGTGCATTCCTTTAGTTTGTGCTTAGGTGCCTTTGTCTACACTAAGCATTCTTAAATGTGTTCTCTTAATGTTATCCTGAATTTCTATATTATGTGCATTGTATCTTAATGTCTTTTCTTTGTTGAAAATGTTACCTTGAACATTGTAATCTTTCTCTTCAAGGCTTGAGAATGTGTCTACTGTGTGGATTAATCTTCTTTTCCTAAGATTTCTGTTTTCTTTTTTCATAGAATCACTCTTTATTTATTGAAATAATATTTCTCTTTCCATATTTTTTCCTCTAGTTCATTCCTTACTTCTTATAGTTCATTGATCATTGTAAATATAAATTTTTAAAATTCTTTCTTCAACATTTCTTTTTTTTAAAGAGAGAGTGGGAGAGAGAGAGAGAGAGAGAGAGAGAGAGAGAGAGAGAGAGAGAGAGAGAATTTTTTAATATTTATTTATTCATTTTTTAGTTCTCGGCGGACACAACATCTTTGTATGTGGTGCTGAGGATTGAACCCGGGCGGCACGCATGCCAGGCGAGAGCGCTACCACTTGAGCCACATCCCCAGCCTCCTTTCTTCAACATTTCATGTCAGTGAGATCAGTTATTGAAATTTGTGGGCTGTTTGGACTGGCTTGCTCCCTTTTTTTATTGTTTGTATGTCTACCCATGTGCTGGGATGATTATTCTTATAATTTCATGCAAAGGATTAATTAGTGAGTTGTTTTTTATCATAAGTTCCCTGGATAGGGCAAATACCCAGGTATTGTTCTCCCATACTGTGTATACACTTACCTGTTCCCAGTATGAGCAAGAGTTTGAGATAAGATCATGAACTCTTGCTACTGCAATCACATCAGATTCAAGCAATCTATCAGCAAAACATGGAGCTGAGTGTGGCATGTAGAAGATGCCTACTTAGTTCCTTTCATCCAGGTATAAAATTGTAGTAATATTTTGCTCTGTAAGTCCAGTGCTGTCAATTCCAGTTTGAGTTACCCATGCCTATTTTGGTGTGTGTGTGTGGGGGGGGGTATGGTGGTCTCTGAGGCATTTCAGACTCTTTGCTGTGGTGCTACATGTCTCATGGTGGGTGCATAAGGATCTGCTGCCCTCAGGCCACAGTACAGTGAGAAACTATTAGGGTACACTGGGTAGTAGCTAACATATGTGGTGTTCATCTTTATAAGTCACTTTGTGGCTTTACTAGCACAATGTATGCCCCAGGTTCTGTGCTGGTTGCTTGGTGTTATCTTCAAGAGCTGTCTTCTGTGAGTCTGAATGAGAGTTGAGTTAACTAGCCCCTCTGGGACTTAGAACTTTGTATCCTCCTCATGCTGGTGGGGCACAAGTACTACCTTCCAGATTACTATGGTTTTATCACCAGATTTTTTTGTTGTTTTTCAGTCCAGGGGCCTGAATTGTAGCAAGAGTACCTAAGAGTATGTTATACTGCATCTTCTGGCTGCTTCTGTTGGGAACAGAAACACAGGATGCAGGAGTCATGGCTGTTACTGATGGTTATGGAATGCTGAACACTCACTCCTCTGCACAGGTTATTCTTTCAAATGGCATAGAACTTTGTGGCCGTCTTCAAGTGTGGAACCTGTGATTGAAGACTGTTTGTGTGGGATTTTTGGCAGAGTGGGCTCCATTCTGGCTGATGTACAACACCGGGATACCATCCCTGAGTCTGGGGTGGAGCATCAGTTTGTCTACTTATGTAGAAGGCTAGGGCATCTCTTCAGGGATTTTCAAGTATCATGTTTGGGGGTAGATGCCATTTGATCCGCATACACTGAGCTGCTGCAGAGTCTGTGGAGAGTTCTGGGTTCGGGTTAGTAATCCTTTGGTGTTACTTCTTTATATTTATTGGTCTTTATAAGGAAATCAATGCCTTCACCAATATGTTGGAATATGGAACTCATATATTCTTCTAGAAGTTGCAAAGTTTCTGTCCTTGATCTACTTTAAGTTGAATTTTGTGTAGGATGAAAGATCTAATTTCATTTTTTTTGAGTGGACAAATACAGTATAATCATTACAATGGAATTCTACATAATCACACAAGTGAGCAACCACTTGATATGTCAACATCAATAAGTCATCTACAAGCATTATTGAGGGGAAAAAAAATAAAAGTTATAAAGCTATGAAGAGAATAATATAAACATATATAAAGAATAATTTTAACTCTAAAACATCCAAATGTATATAATTTAGAATTACATGCTTTTATACTATATATGAAAAAACAATATGTTAATATGCAAAATGAAGACATAGAGTAGGTAAATTAACACAAGATTAGTAGTGGTCATTAAGTCTGTGTGGGGAAGAAGGGAATGCACCCACAGGGGGTACAAAAGGGATGTGAAAAATTTTTAAACCAGTTCAATAGAAGGTGCTTAGAAGAACTCTTTTTGTTATCATTATTATTTAACTGTACATGAGATATACTCACTTCTGTATATGTTAATTAGAAATTTAAAACAAAAGGAAAATGGATGCTCACTCAAGAAAAGACATCAAATTGCTTTTCATCCAGATAAATGTATAAAAATGAGCAATAGCACAATTCACAATCCCCCAAGGGTAGAATAATATAAATACAGTTATACTCAAAATTCTTAACAATAACACGAATAATTAATGTTTGAAATGTGATACACAAAAATATTCTAAGGAAGACTACTTTCTCCCAATGCATATTCTGTTGTATCCTAATCGATGGCATTAACTGAATAAACTGAGATATTAATTAAGAGAACTCATCAACTCAAATGTCCATTGTCTTTGCCTTAAAGCTGTATTTCTAATAATAGAATATTTTGATGGGTACTTTATTGTCTTTGAAATATAACCTCTTTTTGAGGTTTGATTTACACATAATAAATCTTCATATTCTAAGTACAACTCAAGTTTTGCAAAATATATATGCCATATAACTGTCACCTCAAACATACAACATTCTCCTCACTTCTCACAGTTTTCACCTATTTATTTGCATCAATTCCCAGATTTCCTTTTAGTCCCAGGCCAGCCTTGCTTTTTCTTTTTACAAATATAGTTTTTCTTGTTCAAGAATGTATTAACAAGTCACAAAATATATATGCTCTGTATCTGATTTCTTTTGTTTGGAACATTTTTTAAGAGTCATCAGTGTTGTTGCAGTTATCAGTGGTTAATTTCTTTTCCTTAATGTTCATAATTTGCTTATATTGATATACCAAAATTTGATTATTTTTCTATTTATGGACATTTGAGCTATTTCTAGTTTGTGCTCTTATGCAGAAAGCCACAAACATTTGTATACCAGTTTCTGTATCCATAAATGTTTTCAGATCCCTGGGGTAAATGCCTTAGGTAGCTGCATATTTAACTATGTGTGAGTGTCTATATTCTAAAATTGTTGCACTGTTTTACATTCTAATGAGCAATAGCAGGAATTCTATTGGCTCTACATTTTTTTCTATACTTGTTACTGTCTTTTTAGTTTTAGACATTCTCCTTGGAATTTTAATTTCCATTTCCCTAATGATTACTAATGCAATTATATTTTCAATAGCCATTTGTGTGTCCGTGACTGTCTATTCAAATCCCTTGCCTTTTTTTGTTTGGTTGTTTTATTAAAAGTTATTTTTCTTGATGTGACTCCATTGTCAGACATAGGCTACATAAGGATTGTCTCCTATTCTGGTCTTATTTTTTCTTTTCGTTACACTATGTTCCAAAGAAACTTTTTCATTTGTTTTTTTTTTAGATAGACATGATAATAGAGTATATTTTGTCATATTGTACATACATGGAATACAACCCATTTGAATTAGATCCCATTCTTGTGGTTGTATATAATGTGGAGTTACACTGGCCATATAACCATTTATGAGCAAAAGAAAGTTCTCTCCAATTCACTCTACTGTCTTTCCTGTTTTCAACCTCTGCCCTTCCCTTTATTTTCCATGTCTAATCTAATGAACTTCTATTCCTTCCCTCCCTACCCTCCCTTGTTGTGAGTTAGGATCCGCATATCAGGGAGAACACTCAACCTTTGGCAAAGCATCATAGTATAAGGGGGCGGCATGTTCTAGAGGCCCAGACAGCCTAGGCCAGGTGGATCAGGGTCTGTCACTGGATCCTGTGGGCCTGCAGCAAAGCTGTGTGCTGAGTCAGTGGTTCTGATGGCAAAGCTGAGTTTCAGCAAGCTGGGTTGTGAGTGGGTGGCTGAGGGGTAATATATGAAACGTTTGAGCACAGTCATAAGGAGGCAACTTCTCACAAGCTGCAATAAGATGATCAGCTATAGCATTGCCCATTGTTGAGGGGCCTGGAAGTTTGGAATGAATTCTTATGTGTCCAATTAAACAAGGATGCTGACTCACTTGAATTGTTTTTTGTAATGTATTGAATAAATAAAATCACTCTTCTGATGACATATATCCAATGATGGCTGATTCAATATGCATAGTGACTTCTACTTTATAGGTACTATCACTGTAGATATTAACTGGCTAATTAGCAAAATTAAATAAAGCCCGAATGAGAGCTATAAGGTCTGCTTATTGAGCAGAAGTATAAAGAGTCTGCACCACTTTAGTATGAACAAGGCTATTTTAACCATCCTTAACTGAATTGAAGCCATCAGTCATACTATGACTGCCTCAGCCATCAGTTGATTGCCTACAATTTGGGGGAAATTAGATGAGGTTATAGTAGTAAATTGAATAAGATTATAATTAGGATAATAATTTTCTGTTTGTCCAGAAAATTATCAAAAGCTACCTGTCAACCATGCAAAGATTGACAAAGCCAGTTTTGTTGTTGAACTGAAAAAGGTACCACAATAAAAGAAGGCTCAGTTCCCACCAATTGTATGACTCAAATTCTGCCTTTAATAATAAGCTGAGTGACAAAAATCATGAAATGGGTTAAAGATTTTGGAGAATTTTCTCTAATTCCTTCTCTTCTTTCTCAGTTTCTTGTTCACAGTAGAAATTGGGATCAACACTTCTGGTTTGAGCTTTAGTCATTTAAACTGTGGTTCCAGAATCCTCCATAGTGATGATGAACAGCATGCTCAGGAACCCAGATAGGATGAGGTGCGCCTTCTGGAAAGACACAAGCATAGCTTTTACCCCATATTTTGCTGATATGGTCCATTACATTGTCCTGTTTGTAATTCTCTCCACCAGATTAGGAGGATTATAAAGAATAACTGATGATCAATATGATATTGATCACAAAACTGTCAAAAAGAACTAGCATAGCTGAACATTATCAGTTTTAATTTGTAGAATGTGGCCTAGCACTGCAAGAGAAGCTAAGCAGTGAGAAGTGACTAGATGAGTATTTTTTCATGTTCAAGCAATGGCAAAAATAAAATGAGAACAAGTATCAATAAAAACATGAATATAGCACTTTGTGCCAAATTCAGGGATGTGAGTTATATCCACCTACCACAATTGATTTGGCCACAAACTGCATGGATTAACCCCAGTAAGTAAAACTGGAGTGTGTATTACACAATGAGAACATTGACAAACAATTTTGCAAGCTTGTTCTTAGGTGATATGAAATTCCTTGCATAAGCTGAGAGCATTCTGATGGTGATTAGGAGGATCTGTGGTTCTCCACCACTCAATTTTATCTTCATTTTTCCTGTGAATGACTGTCACACAGACTCCTATTTTCATGGGAAGTAAATTATCATTCTAAAGCTCATAATACCAAAGTGCATAAGTGACTCTTATATTATTATGCCATTTTTTTTCTGAAATCCATGCAGAAATAGAGAGCACTATGTGTAGTCTTCCTCTAGCTCCCCAGGCTTATGTGCATCAGTCTGCATGTCACTGTAGGTCATGGTAAACACAGCTGCTCCAGAATACCCAAAACTTACACACCTGGATGTTGTTACATGAGGTAGTAACATGCAATGGGGTCCATGCATCACTGTCAGCAACATTTATATTCACACCAAACTGCACCAGGAACTTAATGATTTCTCTGTGGCCTGCACACACAGAATTGTGGAGAGTTATGATGCCTTCATCATTGGGCAGGCTTGGGTCATCAACCTTATAAATAATTCTCTGCATGAGGTCAAACTCTCCTGCCAAAAATAAATCTAGGAGTAAAGCAAGAACATTGAATTTCACTCTCATTCCAGCTTTCACCCTCTGAGCCAGTTTTAAGCAAGTTTGTACTTCTTCCAGGAGCCAGGGAGTCCTGCCCAGTGGTCTCAGGTAGGCACATGCTCACAGTGTCTTCTCCAGCACTTCAGACTACCCACATGGGTAGTGTAGAGGTGGGTATAGGGGTCTCTCCTCCAGATACACTGCAAGCAGATGGGGAGCCTCTGGAATTGGTTACTCTGCATTGTTCTGGAGATTTGGGCTGCTGCCTGGGACTCCTTTAGGCACATAATCAAGGCTAGGAGAAGATGCTGGCATGTCAGTGTTCTGTGAATGGGCACTCCCCACATTCTCTGGGGACAGTGACTCAGGAACTAAAGAGACCACCTCCTTCTCTGGCTCCATATATAAATATGGATTCAGAATTCATGTGGAGCCTCCTGAGTCATCGAGTTTGATGACTTAGATGGGTATGATGGGACAGAGGTGTTCTCCATTGCAGCTATTGTGGGCTCTGATACAAATTTTCTAAATATTTGGTCCATTAGGACCCTCTGGATCTGTAATAGAGCTACATTTCTTTAGTGGTCTGGTGCATTAGACTCTTTCTTTCATAAGGTTTCTAAGTCAGCATCACTATGGTTTCGGTAATGGTTAGATGAGAAAGGCAATAATTTGATTAGGCTGAGTGGTCAAGGAATTCTTTTATTTTCATGGTCCTCATGAACTGAAGAAACAGTTTCTGTTTCAGGTTCTGAACTGCCATGCTTGCCCTGGCTATTGGGGTTCTCTGGGTGCTGCTGTGAATTTAGGAAGTAGCAATAACAGGCTTGTCATATACACTTGCAAAATGTGATTCTGTATGTGTCTTAGTGCACTCTGCACAACCTGCTGGATTTTTTTTTCCTGAAACCTGATGCTGTGTATACATGGAATATATAGAGCTGGATGCCATTGTCTGAGTTTTTCTGAAGCTTGGACCAACAGCAAGCATCTTTGAATGACAGCAAGGTAAAGGACCAGACTGCAGCAGCAGGTAAACTTTCTTGCTTAGACCCTGGAGAAAGGGTTTCATCTTGGCCAACTGAAGGTATGCTTGGAGGTAGCAGCACCCTTGGCTGCTGCCCTGCTGGTTTGGGATTATTTCCAATGGTTGTAACAGCTGTTAGCAACAGCTGAGGATTTTCATTTGGGCTTAATGTCAGAAGGTGATTGATAGACTTGTCCAAAATAAGACAAGTTAACTTGTTTTGGTTTTCTGGGGATGGGAGGTGGTACTTTAACTAATTTGTATTTGCTGCCTGAGCATCCCACAAGACATCTTTACTGCTCTGGGTTTTCCTGAGTGTACCGAAGGAGGGCTGGGCAGCACACTCATCCACTGGGTTGAACATCAAGAATGCAGGCATGTTCTTCTCTTTCTCCCTCAGTGGAACTACCCCATCATCAGGTTGGTCCAGAGCGTTTCCAGTAATTTGGGGTACAGAAGAGCCTGGACTTAGGAAAAGATCTGCATTTGAAGGGCTCCAATCAGGGCCAGTTGAAGGGATGTTAGAGCCTTTAGTTTGTGCCATGCACTTAGATGTCATATTGGGCCATGTTTATATCTTTATTGGCTACTCTGAAATCTGCATGGCCAAGGAACCATCAGGCAGAGCTGGCTTCACTAGCAGTTCAGGCCTCCATGGCATCCTTAGAATGGTAGAGGACTGGATAGATGGATATACTGCAGCCACATGGCTTAGGGCTGACACTGCTTGCTGAGGAAGATTTCCCTTAGATGAAACTAGAAGATCTTCACTTTGCTGCAGTGCTGCCTTCTTTCTCCACAGTGAGTTCCTCAGCTCATAATTTGATTTCCTATGACTGCCCTTTTTGAATTGCATTTATTCAAACACTCCCTCTGTTGTTGCAGCTTGGCATTCTACTCTAGATTCAAATTCTTAACTGCACTTCCTTGTAGACGTGATCCAGCTGACTGGTTGTCATGGTAGCCATCAATCCTGCCATTCTTGAGTATCTCTAGCTTCCTTGTAAGTTCTTCTACTTTTGACACTGTTAGAATGAGCTCCCTTTGTTTTTGCTGGAACACACCATAAATCTGTTCAGTTTCCTCCACAAGTATCCCCTTGCTTAGCCTCTTCTGTTCCACATGAACTTTAAGTACACTCACATTTTTTTAGCTTGGCTTCCTGATTCTCAGATACTTCTTTTAGACTATTAAGCTTCTCCTGCTCCACAGCTTGTTTTTGTTGACACTAATCTTATTGTTTTAAAAACTTCAAGTGCTGTTGCTTTGTAGCCAGCATTTTATGCTGGGCTTCAATCCATTGCTGCTGGTGAGATGCTATTTTTTTTTTAATTTCAGAAAGCCCCAGATTTATTTTAGCACTATTAATGCCATTCTCCTTTCTTTCACATTCAGCAGGCATTTTTACATCATTTCTCTTGGGACTTTGATCCTGAGACCTTAGTCCATTTACAATGTCCCTGCCAGAGGGCATTCATGAGGAAAGAAGAAACAAACTTCACTTCTCTGACTTCCAAATCATTAAAGAATGTCAAACATTCTCTCATTATGAGCAACTGGACATTCAGAGACACACATTCAGCCAAACATCAGTCACTCTTGCCAGCTTCTGTGCACAGATTTAACACATCTCTGCATATTGTCTCTGGTATAACTGGAACTTCCGTGCAGTGCTGGTCATTGTTACTAAGGTACACTCTTAGAAACATTGGCATCATTTTGCATCTGAACTGCATCAAAGCAGGTGGTGAGACAGTGCTCCCAGCAGAGCCAAGCCCCCTGGATGTCCAGCGTGCACTGAGCAGAGCTAAGCAGAGGGCTAGGCTGCCCATGATGTGGTGGACCTGTTGTGAGGCAGGGTGGGTGACTCCTATGTTGTTGGAATGCCAATGAACCATGAGCCCATCCCCTGCTGGCCTGGGACTGGGCTTTATCTCCTCCATGCTTATGGAGGTCCAGGCTCACCCATCAGTTCCAAAAACAATTATTGCCAAGCCTGGTCTGACTTTGGAGCCTGTACTGGCCCTATCCCCAATCTCATCCTGCCCAAGATATCCAGACTGCTCTTGTGAAGGGAGGTGCTGGCTGTACACTGCAATTTTCACTAGTAACATCTAATCAAATGCCAAGCCTATGAGAAGCACTCTCAATTATCTTTTGTTTGTATTGATTTGACCTACTGTAAGGCACCACAGATTGTGAGATGATACTGAGTATGAAGAATATCTCACCAGTGCTGCCAATTACCACTATAGAACATCATGAATTGTAAGTTGCATTCCAACACTGAGGATGAATAAATGTAAGAAGATCCTCTTGTACTGATTGCAATCTATGATCCTTAATCAAACCCATCTGCCCAGTAGGTATACTTGTGTTATTTTACTTCATGCAAATGTTATCATTGTGAAATATTGTCATGGCTGCAGTTCAGGGCAAGTATTGAACTGTCATTTTTACTGGAATTTCTACATCCTCTTCATAAAATCTCTCTTAAGCATCACTGTGTTATCCTGTTAGGTAACTACTACTTCATTCCCAGTTTATGGGTGAAGAAAGGGACATATAAAAAGGCTAGGCAATATCTAGTAAGTAACAGAGGTTAAAGTAAGACTCCAAGTGAGGTTGTGCTGTGACATCCATTTTCCTTCTTTTCTACTTGGCTGCTCTGGGCAAGGGATGTACCTCGAGAGTACCATGATTGCCTAGCATGAGTGAGGTCCTGGCTTGCAACCCCAGCACAACAGCCCCACCCCACTGCCAGTCCTTCCAGTAGGTAATTGATGTTTTCAGTAGTTAGGCCTAAGAAAGAACATACTTTCTGCAGACAATAATTAAATATTTGTTTGGAAAAATGAGGAAGTATACGATATTAAACATTTGCAATTTTTATAACTTATTTTTATTTGGACATAGTGTTCTATACTTTCCTGAAAATCCTTTCATTTTCGTAGGACTGCTCTTCATTATGCCTGTGCCTGTGGCCATCCAGAAGTGGTGACACTCCTGATACAGAAGAAATGCTGCATTAACTTCTGTGGCAGTAACAGCAGCACAGTTCTGGTTAAGGTAGATAGTAGCTGAAGATGGATTTTATTAGAATTCCTAGAAGCAATGCATTTTTTTCCAAGTGTGGCTAGTTGGTGAATCCTGTCATATATTAAATGTGAATTCCTGGAGTTGATATGCCCTTTCTTGGTGCAGTCCTGTCACACTGCACAATTCCAGGAGGAACAATGTGATATGATTTTGCTGAAATCTGGTGCAGATCCAAATGTTGTGGATGCCAGGGGCAGCACTGCTCTGCACTTCGCTGTCGACCATGAGAACACAGGCACAGCATCAGACCTGCTGATGGACACAGCAATCATTGAAGCAAAAAACAAGGTGTATTTAGATCAACTTTATTTACAATTATTTGACATCTCTTTTTTTTAACAGTGATACATTCAGAAGAATTTCAACATTCATCCTTTTAAAGAAATCCTGGAAATTACAGGTTTCTTTAAGGTCATTTAAGTATATATTAGTACACAAAAGAGAAATTTAGTCATCAATTTCTTTTTTTTCAAGCAAACTTTTCTACCAATTTATTTTTTTAATTAGAGTAAAACAATTCAGAACAGCAAAATGTACTTGTGAATTAAGCATATGTGTGTGTGTGTGTGTGTGTGTGTGTGTAGTACTGGGAAGAGAAGCAAGGGATTTTCCACTACTGCCTACATTGCCAGTCCTTTTAAAATTTTATTTTGATACAGGGTTTTGCTAAAATGCCCAGACAAGTTTTGCAGTTGTTACTCTCCCACCCAAACTGTCTCAGTGTCTGATATTTCAGGAGAGTGCCACTGAACACAGCCTGGAAATAGGCTTGATCTTAAAAATGCAAAACAAAAAAAAAAGCCTTTGATGAGCCAGAGGAATTTAATTATCATTGACAAGTTCTATAAAAGGGACTTATCTCTCAGTGGGGAGGCTCAATTAGGGAAAAAAGGAAAAGGAAAGAAATATATAGAACTATATGCAAGTACAGGAGGAAAAAAGAGACTTTTGATGTAGAAAAAACATGTTCTTTCAGTTTGTTTATAGACAAGGTTTTTTTCACATTTGGGGAAAATAAAAATATTCTAAAAAGGACTGGGAGTACCTCATTGAAGAATTTTTTCTCTATTTTTAATTTATACTATACTTGTAAAAAATACACTCTGATAATGAAACATTATTTTTAAGAACTGCTGAAAATGAATTATTAAAAGCATCTCCATCTGTCTTCTCACACACTTCATGGTTTGCAGTGTTGAACACTCTCAGGCTGGTCATGCCTGGGCTTTAGGAACCCATCAGACCTCCTGAGACAATCTATTTTGGGGCCTGATTTTTATGGTATCACAGTACCATGAAAGAGAGCATACTTTACCTTACAAAATGTGGCTTTGAACACAGTCCATTTGATAAGATCTCACAGCAAATATATCCTCATCTACACACCAGGTCCATGTACCCAACATGGCCTGTGTGTGTGTGTGTGTGTGTGTGTGTGTGTGTGTGTATGTGGAGATATATCTCCTCACTGTGAATTGAGTCAACATGAAAATTTAAGAAGTCTCATGCAGAACTTGGCTATTAAGCCCACTGCAAGAATTGAATCTATTCTTTGAGTCCATACTATTCTCTTGTGAGTGTTTCAGAGTGAAGTCCTTTGTCTAAGGTCTATGAGTTCTCCAGTTTGCTATTAATCCACACAGGTGTTCCATCAAGTGAGCCCTTGCCTCAAGAAGTATTTAAGTTTACATCTCCTGTTTGAAATATATTTTTATAAGGATGTTAGTGTCTTTAAAATTGCTTATTTTAGAAAAAGATTAGGGCCAAATCTTCTCCATATTGGCTTAGTATTTGACCTCCTTAACAAAACACTTAAAGCACAAGATGTAAAATCAGGAATCATAAATGGGATGGGTTCAAACTAAAAAGTTCTTCTCAGCAAATGAACCAATTAATAATATGAAGAGAGAAACTACAAAATGGGAGAAAAATCTTCACCACATGCACCTCACATAGAGCACTAATCTACAGGATATTTAAGAACTCAAAAAACTTAACACCAAAAAAACAAATAACCCAGTCAATAAATGAGCTTAGAACTGAACAGACACTTCACAGTAGAATAAATACAACTAATCAACAAATACATAAAAAAACCATTTTCATCATCTCTAGCAATTAGATAAATGCAAATAAAAACTACTCTAAGATTTCATCTCACTCCTATCAGAATAACAATTATCAAGAATATCAGCAATAATAAATTTTGGTGAAGATATGTGGAAAAAGGTACACTCATACATTGCTGGTGGAACTGCAAATTGGAGTAACCATTGTGGAAAGCATTATGGAGACACCGCAGAAAATTTGGAATGGAAACATCAATTGTCTCAATTACTCAATTATCCTATTTCTTCATTTATACCCAACTTAAAATCAGCATACTACAGTGACACAGCCACATCAATGTTTATAGCAGCTCAATTCACTATGGAACCAACCTAGGTGACATTCAACAAATGAATGGATAAAGAAAATGTGGCAGATATACACAATGGAATATTAGTCAGCCTCAAAAGAGAATGAAATTACAGTATTTGCTGGTAAATAGATAGAAGCAAAATAAATCAGTCCCAAAGAACTAAATATTGAGTGTTTTCTCTGATATGTAGATGCTAATTCACAATAAAGGTGGTGGAAAATAGAGGTATTTTGGATGAGACAGAGAGGAGTGAGGAGAGGAGATGGGGTATGAAAGTAGGAGTGATAGTAGAATGAATTGGCATTATGACCTTATGTGCATGTATGGTTACATGACCTGTGTAACTCTACATCATATAAAACCAGATTATGAGAAGTTATACTCCATTTATGTATGATGTGTCAAAATGCATTCTACTTTCATATATATCTAATTATAACAAATATATTCAAAAGGAAGAAATGAATATGAAATTCTAGCAATAAGAAATAAAAAAACACTGAAGCAAAAGACTAGATGTGCTTATTTTTTGCCTCTTGATGAGATAACTAGAATTATCCACATTATCAGGACAACATGGAGTTGTTATTTTTTTGCCTAAAGGCATCTCTTTTTGGTAATAACAAATTATTTAGAAACCTATTATCTTTTTTTTTCAAAATATCTGTAATGGTTTTTAAATTATTTTTATATGACAAAATTGAAAATTTTAAAGATCTTCATTTTTAATTTATAATAAAACTTTATACTGATTTTCTGAGTCAACAAAATGCGAGAACTTGTTAATAAAGTTCATAAATAATTTTTTACAGTGTCAGACAGAGACTCTTAACTGTGGAGCTCAGCACTTTCAATCCCTGCATTATTCAAGAGTCAACTGTACTTGGTTCAGTGAATAAGTGATATTGCTCATATAACATACTTTTTGTTAAATAAGTACACTAAAATAAATAATGAATGAATGTATAAATGAAAAAAATATTTGGTCTTGTTTGCCTTTTTAAATTTTAGACATTGTAATACGTGTCTCTTAGTATTTCATTGTGGTTTTAAATTAAATTTCCACAAAGGTGAAAATATTGAATATTATGTATATAATAATATGTGTATTATTCTTTAATTATGTATAATATATAATTATTTAATCAAATTTATATAATATATAAAGTTTATATGTGCATTAAAATCATATATAAATGACTTTTATATATATACACACACACAGGCTTTTGTTAAGTGTCTAAATATTTTGATCACCTATTTTTAAATTGGGTGGGTACACTTTATTATCAGGTGAAATTTCCATTATCCTGGTCTACTGTGAGTGTTTAGCACACATGGGTGTTGAATTTTTGCATATATTTTTTTTCCACTTTGATTCTGTCAATGCTATTCCGGTGCAGTAAATTTTCATATTCTAACAAACTGAATGTTTTAATAAACTTGCATTTCTGGAATAAAACCTGGTCCATCATGATGCAGTAACATTTTTCTATATTTGTAGATTTAATTTGTTAAATATTTTGGGGGTGGTACCAGAGATTGAACTCAGGGCATTCAACCATTGAACATATTCTGAGTTCCATTTTGTATTTTATTTGGAGACTGGGTCTCACTGAGTTGCTTAGCACCTCACTTTTGCTGAGGCTGGTTTTGAACCTGCAATCCTCCTGCCTCAGCCACCCAAGCCACTGGGATTACAGGTGTGTTAAAATTTTGTAAAGGATTTTTGCATATATGTTCATGTGGAATGTTATACTCAAGTTTGTTTTCTTGGTGCATTATATTTATACATAGCAGTGGGATTCATTATGCCATATTCATGCACACATACAACACAATTTGATCATGTCATACCCCAGTACCTTTTCTTTCCCTCTTCTTCTCCTTCCTCCTGATTTACTTGCTCTACTCTACTGATTTCCATTCTATAATTATTTTAGTTCAACACACACACACACCCATACACACACATATAATTATGTATATTCATTTTGGTATATTCGTACGTGAATATTTCATAATTTGGAAGATTTCATTCCCCAGGGCTTCTCTATAGTCTCCCTTACTCCCCCACTCTCAATTCCTTTTCTGTACACTATTGATCTCCCTTTTATTTTCATGAGATTACTTTTTAATCCTTTTTTTCTATCTGCACATAGGAGAGAACACATTTTACCCTTGAATTCTGATACACTCAAATTTTCTTTTAATGTCTTGTTTTTTAAATTTTTTTTTAGTTGTAGATGGACACAATAACTTTATTTTATTTATTTAATTTTATGTGGTGCTGAGGGTTGAAGCAGTGCTTCTCACGTGCTAAGCAAGCACTCTACCACTGAGCTAAAACACCAGCCCAATATCTTGTCTTCTTTTTTCAGTGTAATGTTGACTTCTTAAAATGATTCTTGTTTCCAAAAAGGTAAAGAACTCATGGATCCATTTGCCAGTTAAAAAATCATAAACAGCGAAAATTAGAAAAACAATGTAAAAGACTTTAGAAATTGTGGTAGAGGGCATTTAGCAAATGAATTCACATTCAAGGTCATAACACTTTCAGTAAAAACAGCAAGAGTCTGTAGTACTAGAGTCCACCCTCTTGCCATATCCCCAACCAGCAAAGTATGGCATTCATTATAGATGAATGTCACCAACCTTCTTGCCTGCTCCCCACAGTTCTCACCCAAGGTATATTATATTTTCCACAGGAGCAAACAATGAGCATTTATCACACACTTCCCAACTCTACATTGCAGAGGCTAAATTCCAGGAAAATGCAAGAGTTTCCCTTATTCCACTCAATCCCCATTTATGGGATAGAAGTTTTAATTTAGGCGCAGCCGTCTGTCTGAGAATAATAAAATTTAAATCACTTGTACCCTAGCTTGCTCATTAGGCATAGGTAAACTATGTTCTACCATAGTTACCATAGTAGAACAGGCAAATTGAACAGAGAGAAGTTAACTTCCTGGTACAGAATTCTGCTTATGATGTAGGGTATCTCTACAAGAGATGTTGCCAATCCAGGACAGTGGCTAGAGTATTTTGTCTAGGGGAGTGGGAGGCCATAACAACAGAAAGTTCCAAAAACTCCCCAACATCCCTGGCTTTATTTGAGAAGAACTTGGAACAAATTCAAGCCCCCAAAGACTCCTGAAAACAGTAGAAATTTTGCTAACTACAAAGGGGAAGATAACTCTATGGGGGCAACAGTTGACCACAGACCAGCCAGGTCAGAAGAATTACTCAAAGAAATACTTAACAACTCTCCTGGGGGCAGAACAAATCTCAAAGACTAGGCATAAAAATTACTCCTGAAAGGAGGTGTGCATTTAATTGGATCAGATTGTGAACAGATTCATGCCCTATAACATTGCTGAAAACAATAGAGGAACGATCAAGCAAGTGGTGGAGTCTAATAGTTGACTGTAATATATGTTATTTTTGTCAATTAAACCTCCATAAAGTTGGAAAAAAAGTCTATCAGTAGACTCATCAATCAATAAATAAGAAATGAACAATAGCCCCCCCTTGTTTGTTCAAGAAATTATGATACAAATGACTTACAAAATTTTCTACAGTTTCAAGATCTTAAATGTCATTTTCATACATGGATAACTGAATATTTACCATTCCCCTGGCAAATGCACAGGGAGTCAAATAAATCATTAGAGTTAATCTTGATTTTCATCTTCAAGCATAAATTTTTAATGCATTCATCCTAATAAATGAAAAGGAAATCAATTTTGAAATACCAATCATGACCTCACATATTTATCTAAAATATAAATGTGTAGCCATGACACTCTCTTATCACCAGGTCCAAAGGACCAGGCACTCGTTTGCAGTGGGATCACAGAATAGGCCAGATTTCTCCCTCTCTAGCCCAAGCCATCCTGACAGGTGATGCTGATGTTTTGGGCTAGCGACACTGGTCTTGGATGAACAAAGAATATTATCATAATTGGTTTTAAAAATTAACTTCCCAGAGGGAGTGCAATGGAATTCTTTTACTTAAGCCCATACCCTGCTGGCCATAAACAAACAAGAAATAGAAGTTGCTTGATAGCATTACAAAATATTTTCCTTTTGTCTTGCTCCAGTCTCTTGCACTAGAAGGTGGTATGGTGAGGACATCTGAGAAGCAGAAATGGGTATTAGTAGCAATCTCTGTAAACAGATAAGAGAACCAGAAACCAGAAGTACAGAACATTCATTGTTCCTTCTTATTTAACCTGATTTAAACAATGATTTCAACAGTCACACAATAAAAACAAATCAGTTCTCCCATGTGGGGTTCACTTCCTCACTAAAAATTAATGCACAGGAATGAAGACCCAAGCAGGACGGAGTCTCCTGGATCCTTCCACTCAAATATCTCAGGTCCTTCCCCTTTTAAGTCAGGGCCTTACTGGAATCTCTGTACCCTTTTTTGAGAGAGTTTAGCACTGATAGAAAAGGTCAGTCTGCACTGCTACATCGATGTTCATAGCAGCACAATTCACAATAACAAGACTGTGGAAGCAACCTAGATGCCCTTCAATAGACGAATGGATAAAAAAAATGTGGCATTTATACACAATGGAGTATTACACTGCATTAAAAAATGACAAAATCATAGAATTTGGAGGGAAATGGATGGCATTAGAGCAGATTATGCTAAGTGAAGCTAGCCAATCCCTAAAAAACAAATGCCAAATGTCTTCTTTGATATAAGGAGAGTAACTAAGAACAGAGTAGGGACGAAGAGCATGAGAAGAAGATTAACATTAAACAGGGATGAGAGGTGGGAGAGAAAGGGAGAGAGAAGGGAAATTGCATGGAAATGGAAGGAGACACTCAGGGTTATACAAAATTACATACAAGAGGAAGTGAGGGGAAAGGGAAAAATAATACAAGGGGGAGAAATGAATTACAGTAGAGGGGGTAGAGAGAGAAGAGGAGAGGGGAGGGGGGATAGTAGAGGATAGGAAAGGCAGCAGAATACAACAGACACTAGTATGGCAATATGTAAATCAATGGATGTGTAACCGATGTGATTCTGCAATCTGTATACGGGGTAAAAATGGGAGTTCATAACCCACTTGAATCAAAGTGTGAAATATGATATATGAAGAACTATGTAATGTTTTGAACAACCAAAAATAAAAAATAAGTAAATAAATAAAATAAATTTTAAAACCAAAAAAAATAAAAAATAAAAAACTAAGAGAAAAAGAAAAGGTCAGTCTGACACCTTTGAAAAATTTCACCCTCTATTTATTCACCTAATGAACACAGCTTGGATCTTTCCCTGCCCTGGAACACTTGAATCACGTCCTTCAGAGCTGCCTACATCTTCTCCAGGCATCATTTCTGCATGGACCTTTGAGTTCTCAGCACGTGGAAGATCCCCTACATTCCTCTATTGTAAGACCAATTCTGTCCCTGCTCTTCTGTAAAGTTGGATTGAGGGAACAGTGTATGGTTAGTGGTAAGAACATGTTGGATTTGGGTTAGGAATCATTCTACTGGATGAAGAATGGTATTGGGAACCTGCGATATTTATAATAATATATAGGTGAAGTATATGTATGAAAACATAAATCTAAGTAAGCTTTGAAGCCCAGAAGGGCATTGGGCCCTTGACTGGGATACTTAGCTTGGAATTACATTCTGCACAGCTGTCTCAGATAAATTGATATACAATGGCATAAGACCTTGTACCTTGGATGATTGAATGTGGAAGAGAACATCCAGTCAAAAAGGGATAGTAGGTAGGATTAGGAAGAGAGTCAGTAGGTTTAGGAAGAAGAGTGAGTATAACATTTGGACCAAAAGTTCTTTAGCAGTAGGGTGTCAGTTAGAGAGTAGATGTAAATGTCAGCACATGTGAAGAGTCAGTCACAATAATGAATATGGGAAATTATGTAGGAAAGCAGATATCAATAGAGACATTGGGAAATCAGTCAAAGTATAAAGTGAGTGATAGGATTAGATATTTTCAACAGGGTTGAGTTTGAATATGTAATCTTAGGACGAAGCAACTGTGTAGTCACCGATAGGATTGACATTTGAGAGCATCAGGCATCTGGACAAGGATGTTTTTAGTAATACATGCTCACTTTCCATTTAGACTTTGGTACAATCATAAGTGTGAACTTTGCATTATGTGTCCAGAATATCACTGTGATAAAATGTATATGTAGATCAGGTGACATGAGTATTTCTTCCACCATTTCTGGGAGCAATATCTTGAAGACGTATTGATTAGTATTTGGGGGCACCAATAGGTGTACCCTGTGTCTATGAATATAGAGATAATGCATGAATAGACCATACTGTGAATAAATAATAGAACTGGTTCCGATTTACATAATGGATTGAACTGATACCTGAAAATATATAGGAAATCTAATATTGATACACAATCATTCATTCCAACCAGTTATATATCTAATGATTATATTAGGGTTATGGTTTACCATGAAGGCTGTGTGAGATTTGCTTGAAAAGTGATTATGGAAATCAAAAATAATGTGTTTGGAAAGAAGTCTCATGAAAAGACCAGTCCAGAAATATACAGGAGTACATGTGTTCTGAAGCAGGAAGTGATTGAAAGTGAACCAAATGCCTGGAAATTTGTGAAAATTGTGGATGAAATATATATCTTATGATGTGCATCAACTGAAGAAATAGTGATGTACCAGTGTCGAAAAAAAAGAAACGTCAAAATACACATCATGTATCATAGGAATCTACTTGCATTGATGCGAAACTCGGTCAGTTACAGTAGAAATATTAGGATTTCTAAGCACCATTCACTAGGAAACAAATGTGTATTTCAGGTGGATGAATATTTCTGAGAATAATCTTTTGAAAAGATGATTATAAATCCACATACATGAACATGAATGAATTTAGGGAGTGTATAATAAGACACATATATTTCATACTTTGAAAAATCTGGAGAGAGAGTGTGTGTGTGTGTGTGTGTGTGTGTGTGTGTGTATATATATATATATATATATATATATATATATATATATACATTCAAACATACAAACACACAGAGACTTTAAAAAGTAGAAATATATATGCCAATCAAAATTCATCATGAAATATACATCATCCACAGATCCAAAAATATTTAATTTACTGAACATGGATTTATGTATCATGTTGTTCAAGTAGAAAGCTCACCCATAGGTTGAATTTTCAGTTCCAACAGCATTTAGGAGGAGTGATCTCTTCTCACAATTTGTATCTGCCATGTCAGCCACCTCACAAGAATGTACATGGGATACCAGGTAGGATTCTATATGTGCACGTAAATATACATGTGCTGAACAGTCTACAGAGAAAGGGAGACAGGAATTCACATATTGGTTAACTTTACAAACAAATGGAGAACTACTTCTCTTAAATTGGACTAGATTTATAACACCTAGCCTTTATAATGCCAAAGGAAAGTCCAATTAGACACCATGCCTCCTCTGAACTGCATGTATTGCTATTCTGTTTGGGTTATTTTCCTCCATCATATCAGGATTGGTAATCAGAGTCCAGGAGGGTATGGGTTAGTGTCAGGGATTCAGTATTTTGAATGGAAAATAGGAAAATGAATCCAATGTGTATGCAATTCTGTGCTACACAAAAATCTTCCCACTCTCATCAAGAACAATGCCTTGACATTACCTTTGCCCCGAGTAAGACACAATTTGAAGAAAAGAGTTAGAAAATCTGTGAATACATATATACAATGGAAAATGCTCAGGAGTTCACAACCTTGGAGGTGGTAGAGGAGTTTCCATAAGTAAGGGACAGGGTAAACACTCCACAAACATGGAGCTCTGCTGGCCTAAAGACTTCTTGGGAAACTGCCTCTGAGGTTGGACCCTTGAAATATATGTTGTTGTCAGGAGCTTTATCTTCCTTTGTAGTGAGACCATCAAAGCTTGGTCTGCATCTATGTAGCCTGGAGGACATGGTTTCTGATTTTCCAGTGAACATGAGGCAGCAGTGCTGAATTCTCTCTTTGTAGGTCAACTGTGGCCACTGGGGTCTAAGTGTTTCCCCGTGTGGACTGTGAGGCCATTTGGTCATCCTCCACTTTTCCTGGTGTTTCTTGCTGCTTCACTGGGAGTTTCCTATTTGCTTCATGAAATACAAGGAGTTCAACTGGGACACAGTTCTGGAGGGAGTACTGTCACGTGTGCTGACTCAGGGTCCGAGGACAATGCACCAACCAGGCTTCTATCCCACAGAGCTTGCCCCCTTGACCATAGCAACCTGTTTCTGAACATTGCCCGGAAACCTCTCCATATAACAAGATGCCTTTACATATAAGGGTCTGCTGGCTTCACCGTGTCAGTCACAAGCCATGTGGAAGCCAATGGCAGATCCACATGGCCCCACCACAGATGTTTTATCACACACCTGCACACCACTGCTCTAGGCCCACTAATCCGCAGGCTCCAACTTACTGGCATCTCTGTTCTACACCATTTTCATGAAACCCAGTCAATCAAGGCACTGTCTGGTACACTCATGATCAGCAACAGGACATCCAAAGGTTCTCCAGTGCCACCTGGTCATGGGAATTTCAAAAATTTCATGGTATTTATCAAGCCATTTTTCAAGGATGAACTTGGAGGCACTGTGGGTTTCTATTCATTCAGGAACCACTAAATGGTGAGGAAGCTCATTTCAATGAAAGCTCTGGAGAAACACTCAGAGGCAAGGCTTCCCAAGAGTGGCCAAAAGGTCACATCAAGCCAGGCCCATTGAGGTCTACAATGTGAGGTCCATGTGTGTTTTGACTCTCAATTATGGCTGCCAGGTCTTTAAGAATAAAATCATGTGATATCCTGGCTGAGATTCCCAGTGCTCTGTGGAAAGCCACCCTGGGCCTAGATCTCAGTTTCCAAGGGCAACTCTCATGCGTGGCCTCCTAAAATCCCAACACAATTCATGGCAATTTTTCTCTGAGTTCAGTTCCAGAACTCAGTCTCTGAGGGGAATCACGCCAGAGTTCAAGACCAGGTGGACCAAGTCATCCCTTCCAACCGCCACAGAAATGACCACAATTCAAACCAAAACACTGCCACATGGCCCTCATCTTCTTCCATATAGGCACTCATCATAACCTCTTGCTGGAGGTTTCCATGAGGGGGCAGCCCAAGACAGCGTCTAGAATAAGCTCCCTTGACCCTCATTTGCCTAATGTCTGGGTGGCCTGGACACTCTTCCTGTGACCCAGGATTGATCAAATAGGCCTGCCATTAATACTGCTCTGCTCCTCCAATTTGAGGCCTACTGACTTTCGGGTATAGATTCTTTGTGTGAATTGGAGACATGAGAAAACCCAAGAACCTATGGGCTAGCCTCTGCAGGGCTTTGAAGAACTCATTTGACCCAAAGGATCCCTATTCTCACTTGATGGAGGTCAGGAACTTTCCAGAGGAAAGCGAGAGACTTCATCCACAATGACTGCTCTTTTTGCCATTTTGGCTTTGGATGCACACATGGGATCTTTCTTTAATCCATCAGGTGCTGAGACTCTAAGCCACAGCCTCACACAGGGCCAAGAGGCTGATTCACACTCATCCCTTTGCACAGGAATTAAGCCAAAAGCCACAGGTGATGCCCCTTCATTTCCATTTGAAAACTGTTTACTTCAGGCTTCACAAAGGGGTGGCCTGAGGCAAAGACCTTCCTGACACTCAGGGCAACAGAACAATAGGTAAGCAAAAGGCCCAAAGCAGGGTTTCTCCACTGACACTTTACTGGTCACACTGATATCTGAGTTTTCTGAGATGCTTGCCATTCCCTTCAGTTATCCAGTGCATGGCCATGTCATAGAGCTGGGAGGTGGTACATATCTTGGACACAAAACCATGAGCCTATTCTGGAGAGTGGCCAGAATTCAGGAAGAAAACAGGAACTTAGCAAGATAGTAGGTGTTGCCCATAGATAAGGCAAGCCCCAGTCCATTCATAAATTGGAAAGGATGAATGCTGGAAAGTTTTCTACTAGACAGGATGCATCCATTGATTCATTCTCTTTTCCAATGTCTACAACCAGGGATACAGTGGGATACACAGACATAGAAACACTCGCCTTGTCCAACGACTTACTAGAAACAGTCCACTCCAAACCAAACAAACTGCCTTTCCTACCTATTCTCAGAACATGAGACAAAACCATAAACTCACACCCACACCCACTAAGGCACCTCCTTCCCCCAAGTAGGTCTGTGACTATCCGGAGTGTCTTCTGACTGGTGGGCCATACAATGTTCCCCTAAATGGCCCGTCCTCTCTCAGATCTGGCCTCCTTGGCCTACTCAATGAAGTTGTCAGGAGCCACCCGTGAGCCACTCACTACCTGCTTTCTCGGAAAAGTGCCCTCTTCAGAGTTTTCCTGGCATTTGGTCATCCTCACATCAGTAGGTACCAAGAAAGACTGACTCTGTCCTTGGTAAATGCAAACAAGTGAGCCCACTGGGACTGGGACTGAAACTGGCTCTGGGTGCCTGGCTTCCTTGTTGCCAAGTTCAGAGAGTTCCATCACAAAAGAAGTGAGGTGAGGTCACTTCCTTCAGGAACTGAATGAGGTCACTGCCTTAGCAACCAAGTTGTCCTAACAGTTGCTTCCAAGGGTCCTATGAGATGGAGGCTGCCCCTGCTTCCTGTGACACTTTCACAAGTTAGAATGGTATATCCTCCATAGGCACCCAGGAACAGCTTTCCACACAGGCCTGGTTTGGTCCATCTTGTCTACATTAAGAAGAGTGCGGCTCATTCAGACACAACCCTTCATCCTGACCAGGTTGTTTGCCATGGAAGATGACTTTTGCTCTCTCATGTCCTTCAGAGCTGCCTACATCTTCTCCAGGCATCATTTCTGCATGGACCTTTGAGTTCTCAGCACGTGGAAGATCCCCTACATTCCTCTATTGTAAGACCAACTCTGTCCCTGCTCTTCTGTAAAGTTGGATTGAGGGAACAGTGTATGGTTAGGGGTAAGAACATGTTGGATTTGGGTTAGGAATCATTCTACTGGATGAAGAATGGTATTGGGAACCTGCGATATTTATAATAATATATAGGTGAAGTATATGTATGAAAACAGAAATCTAAGTAAGCTTTGAAGCCCAGAAGGGCATTGGGCCCTTGACTGGGATACTTAGCTTGGAATTACATTCTGCACAGCTGTCTCAGATAAATTGATATACAATGGCATAAGACCTTGTACCTTGGATGATTGAATGTGGAAGAGAACATCCAGTCAAAAAGGGATAGTAGGTAGGATTAGGAAGAGAGTCAGTAGGTTTAGGAAGAAGAGTGAGTATAACATTTGGACCAAAAGTTCTTTAGCAGTAGGGTGTCAGTTAGAGAGTAGATGTAAATGTCAGCACATGTGAAGAGTCAGTCACAATAATGAATATGGGAAATTATGTAGGAAAGCAGATATCAATAGAGACATTGGGAAATCAGTCAAAGTATAAAGTGAGTGATAGGATTAGATATTTTCAACAGGGTTGAGTTTGAATATGTAATCTTAGGACGAAGCAACTGTGTAGTCACCGATAGGATTGACATTTGAGAGCATCAGGCATCTGGACAAGGATGTTTTTAGTAATACATGCTCACTTTCCATTTAGACTTTGGTACAATCATAAGTGTGAACTTTGCATTATGTGTCCAGAATATCACTGTGATAAAATGTATATGTAGATCAGGTGACATGAGTATTTCTTCCACCATTTCTGGGAGCAATATCTTGAAGACGTATTGATTAGTATTTGGGGGCACCAATAGGTGTACCCTGTGTCTATGAATATAGAGATAATGCATGAATAGACCATACTGTGAATAAATAATAGAACTGGTTCCGATTTACATAATGGATTGAACTGATACCTGAAAATATATAGGAAATCTAATATTGATACACAATCATTCATTCCAACCAGTTATATATCTAATGATTATATTAGGGTTATGGTTTACCATGAAGGCTGTGTGAGATTTGCTTGAAAAGTGATTATGGAAATCAAAAATAATGTGTTTGGAAAGAAGTCTCATGAAAAGACCAGTCCAGAAATATACAGGAGTACATGTGTTCTGAAGCAGGAAGTGATTGAAAGTGAACCAAATGCCTGGAAATTTGTGAAAATTGTGGATGAAATATATATCTTATGATGTGCATCAACTGAAGAAATAGTGATGTACCAGTGTCGAAAAAAAAGAAACGTCAAAATACACATCATGTATCATAGGAATCTACTTGCATTGATGCGAAACTCGGTCAGTTACAGTAGAAATATTAGGATTTCTAAGCACCATTCACTAGGAAACAAATGTGTATTTCAGGTGGATGAATATTTCTGAGAATAATCTTTTGAAAAGATGATTATAAATCCACATACATGAACATGAATGAATTTAGGGAGTGTATAATAAGACACATATATTTCATACTTTGAAAAATCTGGAGAGAGTGTGTGTGTGTGTGTGTGTGTGTGTGTGTGTGTATATATATATATATATATATATATATATATATATATACATTCAAACATACAAACACACAGAGACTTTAAAAAGTAGAAATATATATGCCAATCAAAATTCATCATGAAATATACATCATCCACAGATCCAAAAATATTTAATTTACTGAACATGGATTTATGTATCATGTTGTTCAAGTAGAAAGCTCACCCATAGGTTGAATTTTCAGTTCCAACAGCATTTAGGAGGAGTGATCTCTTCTCACAATTTGTATCTGCCATGTCAGCCACCTCACAAGAATGTACATGGGATACCAGGTAGGATTCTATATGTGCACGTAAATATACATGTGCTGAACAGTCTACAGAGAAAGGGAGACAGGAATTCACATATTGGTTAACTTTACAAACAAATGGAGAACTACTTCTCTTAAATTGGACTAGATTTATAACACCTAGCCTTTATAATGCCAAAGGAAAGTCCAATTAGACACCATGCCTCCTCTGAACTGCATGTATTGCTATTCTGTTTGGGTTATTTTCCTCCATCATATCAGGATTGGTAATCAGAGTCCAGGAGGGTATGGGTTAGTGTCAGGGATTCAGTATTTTGAATGGAAAATAGGAAAATGAATCCAATGTGTATGCAATTCTGTGCTACACAAAAATCTTCCCACTCTCATCAAGAACAATGCCTTGACATTACCTTTGCCCCGAGTAAGACACAATTTGAAGAAAAGAGTTAGAAAATCTGTGAATACATATATACAATGGAAAATGCTCAGGAGTTCACAACCTTGGAGGTGGTAGAGGAGTTTCCATAAGTAAGGGACAGGGTAAACACTCCACAAACATGGAGCTCTGCTGGCCTAAAGACTTCTTGGGAAACTGCCTCTGAGGTTGGACCCTTGAAATATATGTTGTTGTCAGGAGCTTTATCTTCCTTTGTAGTGAGACCATCAAAGCTTGGTCTGCATCTATGTAGCCTGGAGGACATGGTTTCTGATTTTCCAGTGAACATGAGGCAGCAGTGCTGAATTCTCTCTTTGTAGGTCAACTGTGGCCACTGGGGTCTAAGTGTTTCCCCGTGTGGACTGTGAGGCCATTTGGTCATCCTCCACTTTTCCTGGTGTTTCTTGCTGCTTCACTGGGAGTTTCCTATTTGCTTCATGAAATACAAGGAGTTCAACTGGGACACAGTTCTGGAGGGAGTACTGTCACGTGTGCTGACTCAGGGTCCGAGGACAATGCACCAACCAGGCTTCTATCCCACAGAGCTTGCCCCCTTGACCATAGCAACCTGTTTCTGAACATTGCCCGGAAACCTCTCCATATAACAAGATGCCTTTACATATAAGGGTCTGCTGGCTTCACCGTGTCAGTCACAAGCCATGTGGAAGCCAATGGCAGATCCACATGGCCCCACCACAGATGTTTTATCACACACCTGCACACCACTGCTCTAGGCCCACTAATCCGCAGGCTCCAACTTACTGGCATCTCTGTTCTACACCATTTTCATGAAACCCAGTCAATCAAGGCACTGTCTGGTACACTCATGATCAGCAACAGGACATCCAAAGGTTCTCCAGTGCCACCTGGTCATGGGAATTTCAAAAATTTCATGGTATTTATCAAGCCATTTTTCAAGGATGAACTTGGAGGCACTGTGGGTTTCTATTCATTCAGGAACCACTAAATGGTGAGGAATCTCATTTCAATGAAAGCTCTGGAGAAACACTCAGAGGCAAGGCTTCCCAAGAGTGGCCAAAAGGTCACATCAAGCCAGGCCCATTGAGGTCTACAATGTGAGGTCCATGTGTGTTTTGACTCTCAATTATGGCTGCCAGGTCTTTAAGAATAAAATCATGTGATATCCTGGCTGAGATTCCCAGTGCTCTGTGGAAAGCCACCCTGGGCCTAGATCTCAGTTTCCAAGGGCAACTCTCATGCGTGGCCTCCTAAAATCCCAACACAATTCATGGCAATTCTTCTCTGAGTTCAGTTCCAGAACTCAGTCTCTGAGGGGAATCACGCCAGAGTTCAAGACCAGGTGGACCAAGTCATCCCTTCCAACCGCCACAGAAATGACCACAATTCAAACCAAAACACTGCCACATGGCCCTCATCTTCTTCCATATAGGCA
This sequence comes from Urocitellus parryii, assembly GCF_045843805.1. Classification (NCBI taxonomy): domain Eukaryota; kingdom Metazoa; phylum Chordata; class Mammalia; order Rodentia; family Sciuridae; genus Urocitellus; species Urocitellus parryii. Next base: position 57,220,877 of record NC_135539.1, read on the forward strand.
CTCATCATAACCTCTTGCTGGAGGTTTCCATGAGGGGGCAGCCCAAGACAGCGTCTAGAATAAGCTCCCTTGACCCTCATTTGCCTAATGTCTGGGTGGCCTGGACACTCTTCCTGTGACCCAGGATTGATCAAATAGGCCTGCCATTAATACTGCTCTGCTCCTCCAATTTGAGGCCTACTGACTTTCGGGTATAGATTCTTTGTGTGAATTGGAGACATGAGAAAACCCAAGAACCTATGGGCTAGCCTCTGCAGGGCTTTGAAGAACTCATTTGACCCAAAGGATCCCTATTCTCACTTGATGGAGGTCAGGAACTTTCCAGAGGAAAGCGAGAGACTTCATCCACAATGACTGCTCTTTTTGCCATTTTGGCTTTGGATGCACACATGGGATCTTTCTTTAATCCATCAGGTGCTGAGACTCTAAGCCACAGCCTCACACAGGGCCAAGAGGCTGATTCACACTCATCCCTTTGCACAGGAATTAAGCCAAAAGCCACAGGTGATGCCCCTTCATTTCCATTTGAAAACTGTTTACTTCAGGCTTCACAAAGGGGTGGCCTGAGGCAAAGACCTTCCTGACACTCAGGGCAACAGAACAATAGGTAAGCAAAAGGCCCAAAGCAGGGTTTCTCCACTGACACTTTACTGGTCACACTGATATCTGAGTTTTCTGAGATGCTTGCCATTCCCTTCAGTTATCCAGTGCATGGCCATGTCATAGAGCTGGGAGGTGGTACATATCTTGGACACAAAACCATGAGCCTATTCTGGAGAGTGGCCAGAATTCAGGAAGAAAACAGGAACTTAGCAAGATAGTAGGTGTTGCCCATAGATAAGGCAAGCCCCAGTCCATTCATAAATTGGAAAGGATGAATGCTGGAAAGTTTTCTACTAGACAGGATGCATCCATTGATTCATTCTCTTTTCCAATGTCTACAACCAGGGATACAGTGGGATACACAGACATAGAAACACTCGCCTTGTCCAACGACTTACTAGAAACAGTCCACTCCAAACCAAACAAACTGCCTTTCCTACCTATTCTCAGAACATGAGACAAAACCATAAACTCACACCCACACCCACTAAGGCACCTCCTTCCCCCAAGTAGGTCTGTGACTATCCGGAGTGTCTTCTGACTGGTGGGCCATACAATGTTCCCCTAAATGGCCCGTCCTCTCTCAGATCTGGCCTCCTTGGCCTACTCAATGAAGTTGTCAGGAGCCACCCGTGAGCCACTCACTACCTGCTTTCTCGGAAAAGTGCCCTCTTCAGAGTTTTCCTGGCATTTGGTCATCCTCACATCAGTAGGTACCAAGAAAGACTGACTCTGTCCTTGGTAAATGCAAACAAGTGAGCCCACTGGGACTGGGACTGAAACTGGCTCTGGGTGCCTGGCTTCCTTGTTGCCAAGTTCAGAGAGTTCCATCACAAAAGAAGTGAGGTGAGGTCACTTCCTTCAGGAACTGAATGAGGTCACTGCCTTAGCAACCAAGTTGTCCTAACAGTTGCTTCCAAGGGTCCTATGAGATGGAGGCTGCCCCTGCTTCCTGTGACACTTTCACAAGTTAGAATGGTATATCCTCCATAGGCACCCAGGAACAGCTTTCCACACAGGCCTGGTTTGGTCCATCTTGTCTACATTAAGAAGAGTGCGGCTCATTCAGACACAACCCTTCATCCTGACCAGGTTGTTTGCCATGGAAGATGACTTTTGCTCTCTCATGTCCTTCAGAGCTGCCTACATCTTCTCCAGGCATCATTTCTGCATGGACCTTTGAGTTCTCAGCACGTGGAAGATCCCCTACATTCCTCTATTGTAAGACCAACTCTGTCCCTGCTCTTCTGTAAAGTTGGATTGAGGGAACAGTGTATGGTTAGGGGTAAGAACATGTTGGATTTGGGTTAGGAATCATTCTACTGGATGAAGAATGGTATTGGGAACCTGCGATATTTATAATAATATATAGGTGAAGTATATGTATGAAAACAGAAATCTAAGTAAGCTTTGAAGCCCAGAAGGGCATTGGGCCCTTGACTGGGATACTTAGCTTGGAATTACATTCTGCACAGCTGTCTCAGATAAATTGATATACAATGGCATAAGACCTTGTACCTTGGATGATTGAATGTGGAAGAGAACATCCAGTCAAAAAGGGATAGTAGGTAGGATTAGGAAGAGAGTCAGTAGGTTTAGGAAGAAGAGTGAGTATAACATTTGGACCAAAAGTTCTTTAGCAGTAGGGTGTCAGTTAGAGAGTAGATGTAAATGTCAGCACATGTGAAGAGTCAGTCACAATAATGAATATGGGAAATTATGTAGGAAAGCAGATATCAATAGAGACATTGGGAAATCAGTCAAAGTATAAAGTGAGTGATAGGATTAGATATTTTCAACAGGGTTGAGTTTGAATATGTAATCTTAGGACGAAGCAACTGTGTAGTCACCGATAGGATTGACATTTGAGAGCATCAGGCATCTGGACAAGGATGTTTTTAGTAATACATGCTCACTTTCCATTTAGACTTTGGTACAATCATAAGTGTGAACTTTGCATTATGTGTCCAGAATATCACTGTGATAAAATGTATATGTAGATCAGGTGACATGAGTATTTCTTCCACCATTTCTGGGAGCAATATCTTGAAGACGTATTGATTAGTATTTGGGGGCACCAATAGGTGTACCCTGTGTCTATGAATATAGAGATAATGCATGAATAGACCATACTGTGAATAAATAATAGAACTGGTTCCGATTTACATAATGGATTGAACTGATACCTGAAAATATATAGGAAATCTAATATTGATACACAATCATTCATTCCAACCAGTTATATATCTAATGATTATATTAGGGTTATGGTTTACCATGAAGGCTGTGTGAGATTTGCTTGAAAAGTGATTATGGAAATCAAAAATAATGTGTTTGGAAAGAAGTCTCATGAAAAGACCAGTCCAGAAATATACAGGAGTACATGTGTTCTGAAGCAGGAAGTGATTGAAAGTGAACCAAATGCCTGGAAATTTGTGAAAATTGTGGATGAAATATATATCTTATGATGTGCATCAACTGAAGAAATAGTGATGTACCAGTGTCGAAAAAAAAGAAACGTCAAAATACACATCATGTATCATAGGAATCTACTTGCATTGATGCGAAACTCGGTCAGTTACAGTAGAAATATTAGGATTTCTAAGCACCATTCACTAGGAAACAAATGTGTATTTCAGGTGGATGAATATTTCTGAGAATAATCTTTTGAAAAGATGATTATAAATCCACATACATGAACATGAATGAATTTAGGGAGTGTATAATAAGACACATATATTTCATACTTTGAAAAATCTGGAGAGAGTGTGTGTGTGTGTGTGTGTGTGTGTGTGTGTGTATATATATATATATATATATATATATATATATATATATATATATATACATTCAAACATACAAACACACAGAGACTTTAAAAAGTAGAAATATATATGCCAATCAAAATTCATCATGAAATATACATCATCCACAGATCCAAAAATATTTAATTTACTGAACATGGATTTATGTATCATGTTGTTCAAGTAGAAAGCTCACCCATAGGTTGAATTTTCAGTTCCAACAGCATTTAGGAGGAGTGATCTCTTCTCACAATTTGTATCTGCCATGTCAGCCACCTCACAAGAATGTACATGGGATACCAGGTAGGATTCTATATGTGCACGTAAATATACATGTGCTGAACAGTCTACAGAGAAAGGGAGACAGGAATTCACATATTGGTTAACTTTACAAACAAATGGAGAACTACTTCTCTTAAATTGGACTAGATTTATAACACCTAGCCTTTATAATGCCAAAGGAAAGTCCAATTAGACACCATGCCTCCTCTGAACTGCATGTATTGCTATTCTGTTTGGGTTATTTTCCTCCATCATATCAGGATTGGTAATCAGAGTCCAGGAGGGTATGGGTTAGTGTCAGGGATTCAGTATTTTGAATGGAAAATAGGAAAATGAATCCAATGTGTATGCAATTCTGTGCTACACAAAAATCTTCCCACTCTCATCAAGAACAATGCCTTGACATTACCTTTGCCCCGAGTAAGACACAATTTGAAGAAAAGAGTTAGAAAATCTGTGAATACATATATACAATGGAAAATGCTCAGGAGTTCACAACCTTGGAGGTGGTAGAGGAGTTTCCATAAGTAAGGGACAGGGTAAACACTCTACAAACATGGAGCTCTGCTGGCCTAAAGACTTCTTGGGAAACTGCCTCTGAGGTTGGACCCTTGAAATATATGTTGTTGTCAGGAGCTTTATCTTCCTTTGTAGTGAGACCATCAAAGCTTGGTCTGCATCTATGTAGCCTGGAGGACATGGTTTCTGATTTTCCAGTGAACATGAGGCAGCAGTGCTGAATTCTCTCTTTGTAGGTCAACTGTGGCCACTGGGGTCTAAGTGTTTCCCCGTGTGGACTGTGAGGCCATTTGGTCATCCTCCACTTTTCCTGGTGTTTCTTGCTGCTTCACTGGGAGTTTCCTATTTGCTTCATGAAATACAAGGAGTTCAACTGGGACACAGTTCTGGAGGGAGTACTGTCACGTGTGCTGACTCAGGGTCCGAGGACAATGCACCAACCAGGCTTCTATCCCACAGAGCTTGCCCCCTTGACCATAGCAACCTGTTTCTGAACATTGCCCGGAAACCTCTCCATATAACAAGATGCCTTTACATATAAGGGTCTGCTGGCTTCACCGTGTCAGTCACAAGCCATGTGGAAGCCAATGGCAGATCCACATGGCCCCACCACAGATGTTTTATCACACACCTGCACACCACTGCTCTAGGCCCACTAATCCGCAGGCTCCAACTTACTGGCATCTCTGTTCTACACCATTTTCATGAAACCCAGTCAATCAAGGCACTGTCTGGTACACTCATGATCAGCAACAGGACATCCAAAGGTTCTCCAGTGCCACCTGGTCATGGGAATTTCAAAAATTTCATGGTATTTATCAAGCCATTTTTCAAGGATGAACTTGGAGGCACTGTGGGTTTCTATTCATTCAGGAACCACTAAATGGTGAGGAATCTCATTTCAATGAAAGCTCTGGAGAAACACTCAGAGGCAAGGCTTCCCAAGAGTGGCCAAAAGGTCACATCAAGCCAGGCCCATTGAGGTCTACAATGTGAGGTCCATGTGTGTTTTGACTCTCAATTATGGCTGCCAGGTCTTTAAGAATAAAATCATGTGATATCCTGGCTGAGATTCCCAGTGCTCTGTGGAAAGCCACCCTGGGCCTAGATCTCAGTTTCCAAGGGCAACTCTCATGCGTGGCCTCCTAAAATCCCAACACAATTCATGGCAATTCTTCTCTGAGTTCAGTTCCAGAACTCAGTCTCTGAGGGGAATCACGCCAGAGTTCAAGACCAGGTGGACCAAGTCATCCCTTCCAACCGCCACAGAAATGACCACAATTCAAACCAAAACACTGCCACATGGCCCTCATCTTCTTCCATATAGGCACTCATCATAACCTCTTGCTGGAGGTTTCCATGAGGGGGCAGCCCAAGACAGCGTCTAGAATAAGCTCCCTTGCCCCTCATTTGCCTAATGTCTGGGTGGCCTGGACACTCTTCCTGTGACCCAGGATTGATCAAATAGGCCTGCCATTAATACTGCTCTGCTCCTCCAATTTGAGGCCTACTGACTTTCGGGTATAGATTCTTTGTGTGAATTGGAGACATGAGAAAACCCAAGAACCTATGGGCTAGCCTCTGCAGGGCTTTGAAGAACTCATTTGACCCAAAGGATCCCTATTCTCACTTGATGGAGGTCAGGAACTTTCCAGAGGAAAGCGAGAGACTTCATCCACAATGACTGCTCTTTTTGCCATTTTGGCTTTGGATGCACACATGGGATCTTTCTTTAATCCATCAGGTGCTGAGACTCTAAGCCACAGCCTCACACAGGGCCAAGAGGCTGATTCACACACATCCCTTTGCACAGGAATTAAGCCAAAAGCCACAGGTGATGCCCCTTCATTTCCATTTGAAAACTGTTTACTTCAGGCTTCACAAAGGGGTGGCCTGAGGCAAAGACCTTCCTGACACTCAGGGCAACAGAACAATAGGTAAGCAAAAGGCCCAAAGCAGGGTTTCTCCACTGACACTTTACTGGTCACACTGATATCTGAGTTTTCTGAGATGCTTGCCATTCCCTTCAGTTATCCAGTGCATGGCCATGTCATAGAGCTGGGAGGTGGTACATATCTTGGACACAAAACCATGAGCCTATTCTGGAGAGTGGCCAGAATTCAGGAAGAAAACAGGAACTTAGCAAGATAGTAGGTGTTGCCCATAGATAAGGCAAGCCCCAGTCCATTCATAAATTGGAAAGGATGAATGCTGGAAAGTTTTCTACTAGACAGGATGCATCCATTGATTCATTCTCTTTTCCAATGTCTACAACCAGGGATACAGTGGGATACACAGACATAGAAACACTCGCCTTGTCCAACGACTTACTAGAAACAGTCCACTCCAAACCAAACAAACTGCCTTTCCTACCTATTCTCAGAACATGAGACAAAACCATAAACTCACACCCACACCCACTAAGGCACCTCCTTCCCCCAAGTAGGTCTGTGACTATCCGGAGTGTCTTCTGACTGGTGGGCCATACAATGTTCCCCTAAATGGCCCGTCCTCTCTCAGATCTGGCCTCCTTGGCCTACTCAATGAAGTTGTCAGGAGCCACCCGTGAGCCACTCACTACCTGCTTTCTCGGAAAAGTGCCCTCTTCAGAGTTTTCCTGGCATTTGGTCATCCTCACATCAGTAGGTACCAAGAAAGACTGACTCTGTCCTTGGTAAATGCAAACAAGTGAGCCCACTGGGACTGGGACTGAAACTGGCTCTGGGTGCCTGGCTTCCTTGTTGCCAAGTTCAGAGAGTTCCATCACAAAAGAAGTGAGGTGAGGTCACTTCCTTCAGGAACTGAATGAGGTCACTGCCTTAGCAACCAAGTTGTCCTAACAGTTGCTTCCAAGGGTCCTATGAGATGGAGGCTGCCCCTGCTTCCTGTGACACTTTCACAAGTTAGAATGGTATATCCTCCATAGGCACCCAGGAACAGCTTTCCACACAGGCCTGGTTTGGTCCATCTTGTCTACATTAAGAAGAGTGCGGCTCATTCAGACACAACCCTTCATCCTGACCAGGTTGTTTGCCATGGAAGATGACTTTTGCTCTCTCATGTCCTTCAGAGCTGCCTACATCTTCTCCAGGCATCATTTCTGCATGGACCTTTGAGTTCTCAGCACGTGGAAGATCCCCTACATTCCTCTATTGTAAGACCAACTCTGTCCCTGCTCTTCTGTAAAGTTGGATTGAGGGAACAGTGTATGGTTAGGGGTAAGAACATGTTGGATTTGGGTTAGGAATCATTCTACTGGATGAAGAATGGTATTGGGAACCTGCGATATTTATAATAATATATAGGTGAAGTATATGTATGAAAACAGAAATCTAAGTAAGCTTTGAAGCCCAGAAGGGCATTGGGCCCTTGACTGGGATACTTAGCTTGGAATTACATTCTGCACAGCTGTCTCAGATAAATTGATATACAATGGCATAAGACCTTGTACCTTGGATGATTGAATGTGGAAGAGAACATCCAGTCAAAAAGGGATAGTAGGTAGGATTAGGAAGAGAGTCAGTAGGTTTAGGAAGAAGAGTGAGTATAACATTTGGACCAAAAGTTCTTTAGCAGTAGGGTGTCAGTTAGAGAGTAGATGTAAATGTCAGCACATGTGAAGAGTCAGTCACAATAATGAATATGGGAAATTATGTAGGAAAGCAGATATCAATAGAGACATTGGGAAAACAGTCAAAGTATAAAGTGAGTGATAGGATTAGATATTTTCAACAGGGTTGAGTTTGAATATGTAATCTTAGGACGAAGCAACTGTGTAGTCACCGATAGGATTGACATTTGAGAGCATCAGGCATCTGGACAAGGATGTTTTTAGTAATACATGCTCACTTTCCATTTAGACTTTGGAACAATCATAAGTGTGAACTTTGCATTATGTGTCCAGAATATCACTGTGATAAAATGTATATGTAGATCAGGTGACATGAGTATTTCTTCCACCATTTCTGGGAGCAATATCTTGAAGACGTATTGATTAGTATTTGGGGGCACCAATAGGTGTACCCTGTGTCTATGAATATAGAGATAATGCATGAATAGACCATACTGTGAATAAATAATAGAACTGGTTCCGATTTACATAATGGATTGAACTGATACCTGAAAATATATAGGAAATCTAATATTGATACACAATCATTCATTCCAACCAGTTATATATCTAATGATTATATTAGGGTTATGGTTTACCATGAAGGCTGTGTGAGATTTGCTTGAAAAGTGATTATGGAAATCAAAAATAATGTGTTTGGAAAGAAGTCTCATGAAAAGACCAGTCCAGAAATATACAGGAGTACATGTGTTCTGAAGCAGGAAGTGATTGAAAGTGAACCAAATGCCTGGAAATTTGTGAAAATTGTGGATGAAATATATATCTTATGATGTGCATCAACTGAAGAAATAGTGATGTACCAGTGTCGAAAAAAAAGAAACGTCAAAATACACATCATGTATCATAGGAATCTACTTGCATTGATGCGAAACTCGGTCAGTTACAGTAGAAATATTAGGATTTCTAAGCACCATTCACTAGGAAACAAATGTGTATTTCAGGTGGATGAATATTTCTGAGAATAATCTTTTGAAAAGATGATTATAAATCCACATACATGAACATGAATGAATTTAGGGAGTGTATAATAAGACACATATATTTCATACTTTGAAAAATCTGGAGAGAGAGTGTGTGTGTGTGTGTGTGTGTGTGTGTGTGTATATATATATACATATACATGTGTATATATATATATATATACATTCAAACATACAAACACACAGAGACTTTAAAAAGTAGAAATATATATGCCAATCAAAATTCATCATGAAATATACATCATCCACAGATCCAAAAATATTTAATTTACTGAACATGGATTTATGTATCATGTTGTTCAAGTAGAAAGCTCACCCATAGGTTGAATTTTCAGTTCCAACAGCATTTAGGAGGAGTGATCTCTTCTCACAATTTGTATCTGCCATGTCAGCCACCTCACAAGAATGTACATGGGATACCAGGTAGGATTCTATATGTGCACGTAAATATACATGTGCTGAACAGTCTACAGAGAAAGGGAGACAGGAATTCACATATTGGTTAACTTTACAAACAAATGGAGAACTACTTCTCTTAAATTGGACTAGATTTATAACACCTAGCCTTTATAATGCCAAAGGAAAGTCCAATTAGACACCATGCCTCCTCTGAACTGCATGTATTGCTATTCTGTTTGGGTTATTTTCCTCCATCATATCAGGATTGGTAATCAGAGTCCAGGAGGGTATGGGTTAGTGTCAGGGATTCAGTATTTTGAATGGAAAATAGGAAAATGAATCCAATGTGTATGCAATTCTGTGCTACACAAAAATCTTCCCACTCTCATCAAGAACAATGCCTTGACATTACCTTTGCCCCGAGTAAGACACAATTTGAAGAAAAGAGTTAGAAAATCTGTGAATACATATATACAATGGAAAATGCTCAGGAGTTCACAACCTTGGAGGTGGTAGAGGAGTTTCCATAAGTAAGGGACAGGGTAAACACTCCACAAACATGGAGCTCTGCTGGCCTAAAGACTTCTTGGGAAACTGCCTCTGAGGTTGGACCCTTGAAATATATGTTGTTGTCAGGAGCTTTATCTTCCTTTGTAGTGAGACCATCAAAGCTTGGTCTGCATCTATGTAGCCTGGAGGACATGGTTTCTGATTTTCCAGTGAACATGAGGCAGCAGTGCTGAATTCTCTCTTTGTAGGTCAACTGTGGCCACTGGGGTCTAAGTGTTTCCCCGTGTGGACTGTGAGGCCATTTGGTCATCCTCCACTTTTCCTGGTGTTTCTTGCTGCTTCACTGGGAGTTTCCTATTTGCTTCATGAAATACAAGGAGTTCAACTGGGACACAGTTCTGGAGGGAGTACTGTCACGTGTGCTGACTCAGGGTCCGAGGACAATGCACCAACCAGGCTTCTATCCCACAGAGCTTGCCCCCTTGACCATAGCAACCTGTTTCTGAACATTGCCCGGAAACCTCTCCATATAACAAGATGCCTTTACATATAAGGGTCTGCTGGCTTCACCGTGTCAGTCACAAGCCATGTGGAAGCCAATGGCAGATCCACATGGCCCCACCACAGATGTTTTATCACACACCTGCACACCACTGCTCTAGGCCCACTAATCCGCAGGCTCCAACTTACTGGCATCTCTGTTCTACACCATTTTCATGAAACCCAGTCAATCAAGGCACTGTCTGGTACACTCATGATCAGCAACAGGACATCCAAAGGTTCTCCAGTGCCACCTGGTCATGGGAATTTCAAAAATTTCATGGTATTTATCAAGCCATTTTTCAAGGATGAACTTGGAGGCACTGTGGGTTTCTATTCATTCAGGAACCACTAAATGGTGAGGAATCTCATTTCAATGAAAGCTCTGGAGAAACACTCAGAGGCAAGGCTTCCCAAGAGTGGCCAAAAGGTCACATCAAGCCAGGCCCATTGAGGTCTACAATGTGAGGTCCATGTGTGTTTTGACTCTCAATTATGGCTGCCAGGTCTTTAAGAATAAAATCATGTGATATCCTGGCTGAGATTCCCAGTGCTCTGTGGAAAGCCACCCTGGGCCTAGATCTCAGTTTCCAAGGGCAACTCTCATGCGTGGCCTCCTAAAATCCCAACACAATTCATGGCAATTCTTCTCTGAGTTCAGTTCCAGAACTCAGTCTCTGAGGGGAATCACGCCAGAGTTCAAGACCAGGTGGACCAAGTCATCCCTTCCAACCGCCACAGAAATGACCACAATTCAAACCAAAACACTGCCACATGGCCCTCATCTTCTTCCATATAGGCACTCATCATAACCTCTTGCTGGAGGTTTCCATGAGGGGGCAGCCCAAGACAGCGTCTAGAATAAGCTCCCTTGCCCCTCATTTGCCTAATGTCTGGGTGGCCTGGACACTCTTCCTGTGACCCAGGATTGATCAAATAGGCCTGCCATTAATACTGCTCTGCTCCTCCAATTTGAGGCCTACTGACTTTCGGGTATAGATTCTTTGTGTGAATTGGAGACATGAGAAAACCCAAGAACCTATGGGCTAGCCTCTGCAGGGCTTTGAAGAACTCATTTGACCCAAAGGATCCCTATTCTCACTTGATGGAGGTCAGGAACTTTCCAGAGGAAAGCGAGAGACTTCATCCACAATGACTGCTCTTTTTGCCATTTTGGCTTTGGATGCACACATGGGATCTTTCTTTAATCCATCAGGTGCTGAGACTCTAAGCCACAGCCTCACACAGGGCCAAGAGGCTGATTCACACACATCCCTTTGCACAGGAATTAAGCCAAAAGCCACAGGTGATGCCCCTTCATTTCCATTTGAAAACTGTTTACTTCAGGCTTCACAAAGGGGTGGCCTGAGGCAAAGACCTTCCTGACACTCAGGGCAACAGAACAATAGGTAAGCAAAAGGCCCAAAGCAGGGTTTCTCCACTGACACTTTACTGGTCACACTGATATCTGAGTTTTCTGAGATGCTTGCCATTCCCTTCAGTTATCCAGTGCATGGCCATGTCATAGAGCTGGGAGGTGGTACATATCTTGGACACAAAACCATGAGCCTATTCTGGAGAGTGGCCAGAATTCAGGAAGAAAATAGGAACTTAGCAAGATAGTAGGTGTTGCCCATAGATAAGGCAAGCCCCAGTCCATTCATAAATTGGAAAGGATGAATGCTGGAAAGTTTTCTACTAGACAGGATGCATCCATTGATTCATTCTCTTTTCCAATGTCTACAACCAGGGATACAGTGGGATACACAGACATAGAAACACTCGCCTTGTCCAACGACTTACTAGAAACAGTCCACTCCAAACCAAACAAACTGCCTTTCCTACCTATTCTCAGAACATGAGACAAAACCATAAACTCACACCCACACCCACTAAGGCACCTCCTTCCCCCAAGTAGGTCTGTGACTATCCGGAGTGTCTTCTGACTGGTGGGCCATACAATGTTCCCCTAAATGGCCCGTCCTCTCTCAGATCTGGCCTCCTTGGCCTACTCAATGAAGTTGTCAGGAGCCACCCGTGAGCCACTCACTACCTGCTTTCTCGGAAAAGTGCCCTCTTCAGAGTTTTCCTGGCATTTGGTCATCCTCACATCAGTAGGTACCAAGAAAGACTGACTCTGTCCTTGGTAAATGCAAACAAGTGAGCCCACTGGGACTGGGACTGAAACTGGCTCTGGGTGCCTGGCTTCCTTGTTGCCAAGTTCAGAGAGTTCCATCACAAAAGAAGTGAGGTGAGGTCACTTCCTTCAGGAACTGAATGAGGTCACTGCCTTAGCAACCAAGTTGTCCTAACAGTTGCTTCCAAGGGTCCTATGAGATGGAGGCTGCCCCTGCTTCCTGTGACACTTTCACAAGTTAGAATGGTATATCCTCCATAGGCACCCAGGAACAGCTTTCCACACAGGCCTGGTTTGGTCCATCTTGTCTACATTAAGAAGAGTGCGGCTCATTCAGACACAACCCTTCATCCTGACCAGGTTGTTTGCCATGGAAGATGACTTTTGCTCTCTCATGTCCTTCAGAGCTGCCTACATCTTCTCCAGGCATCATTTCTGCATGGACCTTTGAGTTCTCAGCACGTGGAAGATCCCCTACATTCCTCTATTGTAAGACCAACTCTGTCCCTGCTCTTCTGTAAAGTTGGATTGAGGGAACAGTGTATGGTTAGGGGTAAGAACATGTTGGATTTGGGTTAGGAATCATTCTACTGGATGAAGAATGGTATTGGGAACCTGCGATATTTATAATAATATATAGGTGAAGTATATGTATGAAAACAGAAATCTAAGTAAGCTTTGAAGCCCAGAAGGGCATTGGGCCCTTGACTGGGATACTTAGCTTGGAATTACATTCTGCAGAGCTGTCTCAGATAAATTGATATACAATGGCATAAGACCTTGTACCTTGGATGATTGAATGTGGAAGAGAACATCCAGTCAAAAAGGGATAGTAGGTAGGATTAGGAAGAGAGTCAGTAGGTTTAGGAAGAAGAGTGAGTATAACATTTGGACCAAAAGTTCTTTAGCAGTAGGGTGTCAGTTAGAGAGTAGATGTAAATGTCAGCACATGTGAAGAGTCAGTCACAATAATGAATATGGGAAATTATGTAGGAAAGCAGATATCTATAGAGACATTGGGAAATCAGTCAAAGTATAAAGTGAGTGATAGGATTAGATATTTTCAACAGGGTTGAGTTTGAATATGTAATCTTAGGACGAAGCAACTGTGTAGTCACCGATAGGATTGACATTTGAGAGCATCAGGCATCTGGACAAGGATGTTTTTAGTAATACATGCTCACTTTCCATTTAGACTTTGGTACAATCATAAGTGTGAACTTTGCATTATGTGTCCAGAATATCACTGTGATAAAATGTATATGTAGATCAGGTGACATGAGTATTTCTTCCACCATTTCTGGGAGCAATATCTTGAAGACGTATTGATTAGTATTTGGGGGCACCAATAGGTGTACCCTGTGTCTATGAATATAGAGATAATGCATGAATAGACCATACTGTGAATAAATAATAGAACTGGTTCCGATTTACATAATGGATTGAACTGATACCTGAAAATATATAGGAAATCTAATATTGATACACAATCATTCATTCCAACCAGTTATATATCTAATGATTATATTAGGGTTATGGTTTACCATGAAGGCTGTGTGAGATTTGCTTGAAAAGTGATTATGGAAATCAAAAATAATGTGTTTGGAAAGAAGTCTCATGAAAAGACCAGTCCAGAAATATACAGGAGTACATGTGTTCTGAAGCAGGAAGTGATTGAAAGTGAACCAAATGCCTGGAAATTTGTGAAAATTGTGGATGAAATATATATCTTATGATGTGCATCAACTGAAGAAATAGTGATGTACCAGTGTCGAAAAAAAAGAAACGTCAAAATACACATCATGTATCATAGGAATCTACTTGCATTGATGCGAAACTCGGTCAGTTACAGTAGAAATATTAGGATTTCTAAGCACCATTCACTAGGAAACAAATGTGTATTTCAGGTGGATGAATATTTCTGAGAATAATCTTTTGAAAAGATGATTATAAATCCACATACATGAACATGAATGAATTTAGGGAGTGTATAATAAGACACATATATTTCATACTTTGAAAAATCTGGAGAGAGTGTGTGTGTGTGTGTGTGTGTGTGTGTGTGTGTATATATATATATATATATATATATATATATATATATATATATACATTCAAACATACAAACACACAGAGACTTTAAAAAGTAGAAATATATATGCCAATCAAAATTCATCATGAAATATACATCATCCACAGATCCAAAAATATTTAATTTACTGAACATGGATTTATGTATCATGTTGTTCAAGTAGAAAGCTCACCCATAGGTTGAATTTTCAGTTCCAACAGCATTTAGGAGGAGTGATCTCTTCTCACAATTTGTATCTGCCATGTCAGCCACCTCACAAGAATGTACATGGGATACCAGGTAGGATTCTATATGTGCACGTAAATATACATGTGCTGAACAGTCTACAGAGAAAGGGAGACAGGAATTCACATATTGGTTAACTTTACAAACAAATGGAGAACTACTTCTCTTAAATTGGACTAGATTTATAACACCTAGCCTTTATAATGCCAAAGGAAAGTCCAATTAGACACCATGCCTCCTCTGAACTGCATGTATTGCTATTCTGTTTGGGTTATTTTCCTCCATCATATCAGGATTGGTAATCAGAGTCCAGGAGGGTATGGGTTAGTGTCAGGGATTCAGTATTTTGAATGGAAAAGAGGAAAATGAATCCAATGTGTATGCAATTCTGTGCTACACAAAAATCTTCCCACTCTCATCAAGAACAATGCCTTGACATTACCTTTGCCCCGAGTAAGACACAATTTGAAGAAAAGAGTTAGAAAATCTGTGAATACATATATACAATGGAAAATGCTCAGGAGTTCACAACCTTGGAGGTGGTAGAGGAGTTTCCATAAGTAAGGGACAGGGTAAACACTCCACAAACATGGAGCTCTGCTGGCCTAAAGACTTCTTGGGAAACTGCCTCTGAGGTTGGACCCTTGAAATATATGTTGTTGTCAGGAGCTTTATCTTCCTTTGTAGTGAGACCATCAAAGCTTGGTCTGCATCTATGTAGCCTGGAGGACATGGTTTCTGATTTTCCAGTGAACATGAGGCAGCAGTGCTGAATTCTCTCTTTGTAGGTCAACTGTGGCCACTGGGGTCTAAGTGTTTCCCCGTGTGGACTGTGAGGCCATTTGGTCATCCTCCACTTTTCCTGGTGTTTCTTGCTGCTTCACTGGGAGTTTCCTATTTGCTTCATGAAATACAAGGAGTTCAACTGGGACACAGTTCTGGAGGGAGTACTGTCACGTGTGCTGACTCAGGGTCCGAGGACAATGCACCAACCAGGCTTCTATCCCACAGAGCTTGCCCCCTTGACCATAGCAACCTGTTTCTGAACATTGCCCGGAAACCTCTCCATATAACAAGATGCCTTTACATATAAGGGTCTGCTGGCTTCACCGTGTCAGTCACAAGCCATGTGGAAGCCAATGGCAGATCCACATGGCCCCACCACAGATGTTTTATCACACACCTGCACACCACTGCTCTAGGCCCACTAATCCGCAGGCTCCAACTTACTGGCATCTCTGTTCTACACCATTTTCATGAAACCCAGTCAATCAAGGCACTGTCTGGTACACTCATGATCAGCAACAGGACATCCAAAGGTTCTCCAGTGCCACCTGGTCATGGGAATTTCAAAAATTTCATGGTATTTATCAAGCCATTTTTCAAGGATGAACTTGGAGGCACTGTGGGTTTCTATTCATTCAGGAACCACTAAATGGTGAGGAATCTCATTTCAATGAAAGCTCTGGAGAAACACTCAGAGGCAAGGCTTCCCAAGAGTGGCCAAAAGGTCACATCAAGCCAGGCCCATTGAGGTCTACAATGTGAGGTCCATGTGTGTTTTGACTCTCAATTATGGCTGCCAGGTCTTTAAGAATAAAATCATGTGATATCCTGGCTGAGATTCCCAGTGCTCTGTGGAAAGCCACCCTGGGCCTAGATCTCAGTTTCCAAGGGCAACTCTCATGCGTGGCCTCCTAAAATCCCAACACAATTCATGGCAATTCTTCTCTGAGTTCAGTTCCAGAACTCAGTCTCTGAGGGGAATCACGCCAGAGTTCAAGACCAGGTGGACCAAGTCATCCCTTCCAACCGCCACAGAAATGACCACAATTCAAACCAAAACACTGCCACATGGCCCTCATCTTCTTCCATATAGGCACTCATCATAACCTCTTGCTGGAGGTTTCCATGAGGGGGCAGCCCAAGACAGCGTCTAGAATAAGCTCCCTTGACCCTCATTTGCCTAATGTCTGGGTGGCCTGGACACTCTTCCTGTGACCCAGGATTGATCAAATAGGCCTGCCATTAATACTGCTCTGCTCCTCCAATTTGAGGCCTACTGACTTTCGGGTATAGATTCTTTGTGTGAATTGGAGACATGAGAAAACCCAAGAACCTATGGGCTAGCCTCTGCAGGGCTTTGAAGAACTCATTTGACCCAAAGGATCCCTATTCTCACTTGATGGAGGTCAGGAACTTTCCAGAGGAAAGCGAGAGACTTCATCCACAATGACTGCTCTTTTTGCCATTTTGGCTTTGGATGCACACATGGGATCTTTCTTTAATCCATCAGGTGCTGAGACTCTAAGCCACAGCCTCACACAGGGCCAAGAGGCTGATTCACACACATCCCTTTGCACAGGAATTAAGCCAAAAGCCACAGGTGATGCCCCTTCATTTCCATTTGAAAACTGTTTACTTCAGGCTTCACAAAGGGGTGGCCTGAGGCAAAGACCTTCCTGACACTCAGGGCAACAGAACAATAGGTAAGCAAAAGGCCCAAAGCAGGGTTTCTCCACTGACACTTTACTGGTCACACTGATATCTGAGTTTTCTGAGATGCTTGCCATTCCCTTCAGTTATCCAGTGCATGGCCATGTCATAGAGCTGGGAGGTGGTACATATCTTGGACACAAAACCATGAGCCTATTCTGGAGAGTGGCCAGAATTCAGGAAGAAAACAGGAACTTAGCAAGATAGTAGGTGTTGCCCATAGATAAGGCAAGCCCCAGTCCATTCATAAATTGGAAAGGATGAATGCTGGAAAGTTTTCTACTAGACAGGATGCATCCATTGATTCATTCTCTTTTCCAATGTCTACAACCAGGGATACAGTGGGATACACAGACATAGAAACACTCGCCTTGTCCAACGACTTACTAGAAACAGTCCACTCCAAACCAAACAAACTGCCTTTCCTACCTATTCTCAGAACATGAGACAAAACCATAAACTCACACCCACACCCACTAAGGCACCTCCTTCCCCCAAGTAGGTCTGTGACTATCCGGAGTGTCTTCTGACTGGTGGGCCATACAATGTTCCCCTAAATGGCCCGTCCTCTCTCAGATCTGGCCTCCTTGGCCTACTCAATGAAGTTGTCAGGAGCCACCCGTGAGCCACTCACTACCTGCTTTCTCGGAAAAGTGCCCTCTTCAGAGTTTTCCTGGCATTTGGTCATCCTCACATCAGTAGGTACCAAGAAAGACTGACTCTGTCCTTGGTAAATGCAAACAAGTGAGCCCACTGGGACTGGGACTGAAACTGGCTCTGGGTGCCTGGCTTCCTTGTTGCCAAGTTCAGAGAGTTCCATCACAAAAGGAGTGAGGTGAGGTCACTTCCTTCAGGAACTGAATGAGGTCACTGCCTTAGCAACCAAGTTGTCCTAACAGTTGCTTCCAAGGGTCCTATGAGATGGAGGCTGCCCCTGCTTCCTGTGACACTTTCACAAGTTAGAATGGTATATCCTCCATAGGCACCCAGGAACAGCTTTCCACACAGGCCTGGTTTGGTCCATCTTGTCTACATTAAGAAGAGTGCGGCTCATTCAGACACAACCCTTCATCCTGACCAGGTTGTTTGCCATGGAAGATGACTTTTGCTCTCTCATGTCCTTCAGAGCTGCCTACATCTTCTCCAGGCATCATTTCTGCATGGACCTTTGAGTTCTCAGCACGTGGAAGATCCCCTACATTCCTCTATTGTAAGACCAACTCTGTCCCTGCTCTTCTGTAAAGTTGGATTGAGGGAACAGTGTATGGTTAGGGGTAAGAACATGTTGGATTTGGGTTAGGAATCATTCTACTGGATGAAGAATGGTATTGGGAACCTGCGATATTTATAATAATATATAGGTGAAGTATATGTATGAAAACAGAAATCTAAGTAAGCTTTGAAGCCCAGAAGGGCATTGGGCCCTTGACTGGGATACTTAGCTTGGAATTACATTCTGCACAGCTGTCTCAGATAAATTGATATACAATGGCATAAGACCTTGTACCTTGGATGATTGAATGTGGAAGAGAACATCCAGTCAAAAAGGGATAGTAGGTAGGATTAGGAAGAGAGTCAGTAGGTTTAGGAAGAAGAGTGAGTATAACATTTGGACCAAAAGTTCTTTAGCAGTAGGGTGTCAGTTAGAGAGTAGATGTAAATGTCAGCACATGTGAAGAGTCAGTCACAATAATGAATATGGGAAATTATGTAGGAAAGCAGATATCTATAGAGACATTGGGAAATCAGTCAAAGTATAAAGTGAGTGATAGGATTAGATATTTTCAACAGGGTTGAGTTTGAATATGTAATCTTAGGACGAAGCAACTGTGTAGTCACCGATAGGATTGACATTTGAGAGCATCAGGCATCTGGACAAGGATGTTTTTAGTAATACATGCTCACTTTCCATTTAGACTTTGGTACAATCATAAGTGTGAACTTTGCATTATGTGTCCAGAATATCACTGTGATAAAATGTATATGTAGATCAGGTGACATGAGTATTTCTTCCACCATTTCTGGGAGCAATATCTTGAAGACGTATTGATTAGTATTTGGGGGCACCAATAGGTGTACCCTGTGTCTATGAATATAGAGATAATGCATGAATAGACCATACTGTGAATAAATAATAGAACTGGTTCCGATTTACATAATGGATTGAACTGATACCTGAAAATATATAGGAAATCTAATATTGATACACAATCATTCATTCCAACCAGTTATATATCTAATGATTATATTAGGGTTATGGTTTACCATGAAGGCTGTGTGAGATTTGCTTGAAAAGTGATTATGGAAATCAAAAATAATGTGTTTGGAAAGAAGTCTCATGAAAAGACCAGTCCAGAAATATACAGGAGTACATGTGTTCTGAAGCAGGAAGTGATTGAAAGTGAACCAAATGCCTGGAAATTTGTGAAAATTGTGGATGAAATATATATCTTATGATGTGCATCAACTGAAGAAATAGTGATGTACCAGTGTCGAAAAAAAAGAAACGTCAAAATACACATCATGTATCATAGGAATCTACTTGCATTGATGCGAAACTCGGTCAGTTACAGTAGAAATATTAGGATTTCTAAGCACCATTCACTAGGAAACAAATGTGTATTTCAGGTGGATGAATATTTCTGAGAATAATCTTTTGAAAAGATGATTATAAATCCACATACATGAACATGAATGAATTTAGGGAGTGTATAATAAGACACATATATTTCATACTTTGAAAAATCTGGAGAGAGTGTGTGTGTGTGTGTGTGTGTGTGTGTGTGTGTGTGTATATATATATATATATATATATATATATATATATATATATACATTCAAACATACAAACACACAGAGACTTTAAAAAGTAGAAATATATATGCCAATCAAAATTCATCATGAAATATACATCATCCACAGATCCAAAAATATTTAATTTACTGAACATGGATTTATGTATCATGTTGTTCAAGTAGAAAGCTCACCCATAGGTTGAATTTTCAGTTCCAACAGCATTTAGGAGGAGTGATCTCTTCTCACAATTTGTATCTGCCATGTCAGCCACCTCACAAGAATGTACATGGGATACCAGGTAGGATTCTATATGTGCACGTAAATATACATGTGCTGAACAGTCTACAGAGAAAGGGAGACAGGAATTCACATATTGGTTAACTTTACAAACAAATGGAGAACTACTTCTCTTAAATTGGACTAGATTTATAACACCTAGCCTTTATAATGCCAAAGGAAAGTCCAATTAGACACCATGCCTCCTCTGAACTGCATGTATTGCTATTCTGTTTGGGTTATTTTCCTCCATCATATCAGGATTGGTAATCAGAGTCCAGGAGGGTATGGGTTAGTGTCAGGGATTCAGTATTTTGAATGGAAAATAGGAAAATGAATCCAATGTGTATGCAATTCTGTGCTACACAAAAATCTTCCCACTCTCATCAAGAACAATGCCTTGACATTACCTTTGCCCCGAGTAAGACACAATTTGAAGAAAAGAGTTAGAAAATCTGTGAATACATATATACAATGGAAAATGCTCAGGAGTTCACAACCTTGGAGGTGGTAGAGGAGTTTCCATAAGTAAGGGACAGGGTAAACACTCCACAAACATGGAGCTCTGCTGGCCTAAAGACTTCTTGGGAAACTGCCTCTGAGGTTGGACCCTTGAAATATATGTTGTTGTCAGGAGCTTTATCTTCCTTTGTAGTGAGACCATCAAAGCTTGGTCTGCATCTATGTAGCCTGGAGGACATGGTTTCTGATTTTCCAGTGAACATGAGGCAGCAGTGCTGAATTCTCTCTTTGTAGGTCAACTGTGGCCACTGGGGTCTAAGTGTTTCCCCGTGTGGACTGTGAGGCCATTTGGTCATCCTCCACTTTTCCTGGTGTTTCTTGCTGCTTCACTGGGAGTTTCCTATTTGCTTCATGAAATACAAGGAGTTCAACTGGGACACAGTTCTGGAGGGAGTACTGTCACGTGTGCTGACTCAGGGTCCGAGGACAATGCACCAACCAGGCTTCTATCCCACAGAGCTTGCCCCCTTGACCATAGCAACCTGTTTCTGAACATTGCCCGGAAACCTCTCCATATAACAAGATGCCTTTACATATAAGGGTCTGCTGGCTTCACCGTGTCAGTCACAAGCCATGTGGAAGCCAATGGCAGATCCACATGGCCCCACCACAGATGTTTTATCACACACCTGCACACCACTGCTCTAGGCCCACTAATCCGCAGGCTCCAACTTACTGGCATCTCTGTTCTACACCATTTTCATGAAACCCAGTCAATCAAGGCACTGTCTGGTACACTCATGATCAGCAACAGGACATCCAAAGGTTCTCCAGTGCCACCTGGTCATGGGAATTTCAAAAATTTCATGGTATTTATCAAGCCATTTTTCAAGGATGAACTTGGAGGCACTGTGGGTTTCTATTCATTCAGGAACCACTAAATGGTGAGGAAGCTCATTTCAATGAAAGCTCTGGAGAAACACTCAGAGGCAAGGCTTCCCAAGAGTGGCCAAAAGGTCACATCAAGCCAGGCCCATTGAGGTCTACAATGTGAGGTCCATGTGTGTTTTGACTCTCAATTATGGCTGCCAGGTCTTTAAGAATAAAATCATGTGATATCCTGGCTGAGATTCCCAGTGCTCTGTGGAAAGCCACCCTGGGCCTAGATCTCAGTTTCCAAGGGCAACTCTCATGCGTGGCCTCCTAAAATCCCAACACAATTCATGGCAATTCTTCTCTGAGTTCAGTTCCAGAACTCAGTCTCTGAGGGGAATCACGCCAGAGTTCAAGACCAGGTGGACCAAGTCATCCCTTCCAACCGCCACAGAAATGACCACAATTCAAACCAAAACACTGCCACATGGCCCTCATCTTCTTCCATATAGGCACTCATCATAACCTCTTGCTGGAGGTTTCCATGAGGGGGCAGCCCAAGACAGCGTCTAGAATAAGCTCCCTTGACCCTCATTTGCCTAATGTCTGGGTGGCCTGGACACTCTTCCTGTGACCCAGGATTGATCAAATAGGCCTGCCATTAATACTGCTCTGCTCCTCCAATTTGAGGCCTACTGACTTTCGGGTATAGATTCTTTGTGTGAATTGGAGACATGAGAAAACCCAAGAACCTATGGGCTAGCCTCTGCAGGGCTTTGAAGAACTCATTTGACCCAAAGGATCCCTATTCTCACTTGATGGAGGTCAGGAACTTTCCAGAGGAAAGCGAGAGACTTCATCCACAATGACTGCTCTTTTTGCCATTTTGGCTTTGGATGCACACATGGGATCTTTCTTTAATCCATCAGGTGCTGAGACTCTAAGCCACAGCCTCACACAGGGCCAAGAGGCTGATTCACACTCATCCCTTTGCACAGGAATTAAGCCAAAAGCCACAGGTGATGCCCCTTCATTTCCATTTGAAAACTGTTTACTTCAGGCTTCACAAAGGGGTGGCCTGAGGCAAAGACCTTCCTGACACTCAGGGCAACAGAACAATAGGTAAGCAAAAGGCCCAAAGCAGGGTTTCTCCACTGACACTTTACTGGTCACACTGATATCTGAGTTTTCTGAGATGCTTGCCATTCCCTTCAGTTATCCAGTGCATGGCCATGTCATAGAGCTGGGAGGTGGTACATATCTTGGACACAAAACCATGAGCCTATTCTGGAGAGTGGCCAGAATTCAGGAAGAAAACAGGAACTTAGCAAGATAGTAGGTGTTGCCCATAGATAAGGCAAGCCCCAGTCCATTCATAAATTGGAAAGGATGAATGCTGGAAAGTTTTCTACTAGACAGGATGCATCCATTGATTCATTCTCTTTTCCAATGTCTACAACCAGGGATACAGTGGGATACACAGACATAGAAACACTCGCCTTGTCCAACGACTTACTAGAAACAGTCCACTCCAAACCAAACAAACTGCCTTTCCTACCTATTCTCAGAACATGAGACAAAACCATAAACTCACACCCACACCCACTAAGGCACCTCCTTCCCCCAAGTAGGTCTGTGACTATCCGGAGTGTCTTCTGACTGGTGGGCCATACAATGTTCCCCTAAATGGCCCGTCCTCTCTCAGATCTGGCCTCCTTGGCCTACTCAATGAAGTTGTCAGGAGCCACCCGTGAGCCACTCACTACCTGCTTTCTCGGAAAAGTGCCCTCTTCAGAGTTTTCCTGGCATTTGGTCATCCTCACATCAGTAGGTACCAAGAAAGACTGACTCTGTCCTTGGTAAATGCAAACAAGTGAGCCCACTGGGACTGGGACTGAAACTGGCTCTGGGTGCCTGGCTTCCTTGTTGCCAAGTTCAGAGAGTTCCATCACAAAAGAAGTGAGGTGAGGTCACTTCCTTCAGGAACTGAATGAGGTCACTGCCTTAGCAACCAAGTTGTCCTAACAGTTGCTTCCAAGGGTCCTATGAGATGGAGGCTGCCCCTGCTTCCTGTGACACTTTCACAAGTTAGAATGGTATATCCTCCATAGGCACCCAGGAACAGCTTTCCACACAGGCCTGGTTTGGTCCATCTTGTCTACATTAAGAAGAGTGCGGCTCATTCAGACACAACCCTTCATCCTGACCAGGTTGTTTGCCATGGAAGATGACTTTTGCTCTCTCATGTCCTTCAGAGCTGCCTACATCTTCTCCAGGCATCATTTCTGCATGGACCTTTGAGTTCTCAGCACGTGGAAGATCCCCTACATTCCTCTATTGTAAGACCAACTCTGTCCCTGCTCTTCTGTAAAGTTGGATTGAGGGAACAGTGTATGGTTAGGGGTAAGAACATGTTGGATTTGGGTTAGGAATCATTCTACTGGATGAAGAATGGTATTGGGAACCTGCGATATTTATAATAATATATAGGTGAAGTATATGTATGAAAACAGAAATCTAAGTAAGCTTTGAAGCCCAGAAGGGCATTGGGCCCTTGACTGGGATACTTAGCTTGGAATTACATTCTGCACAGCTGTCTCAGATAAATTGATATACAATGGCATAAGACCTTGTACCTTGGATGATTGAATGTGGAAGAGAACATCCAGTCAAAAAGGGATAGTAGGTAGGATTAGGAAGAGAGTCAGTAGGTTTAGGAAGAAGAGTGAGTATAACATTTGGACCAAAAGTTCTTTAGCAGTAGGGTGTCAGTTAGAGAGTAGATGTAAATGTCAGCACATGTGAAGAGTCAGTCACAATAATGAATATGGGAAATTATGTAGGAAAGCAGATATCAATAGAGACATTGGGAAATCAGTCAAAGTATAAAGTGAGTGATAGGATTAGATATTTTCAACAGGGTTGAGTTTGAATATGTAATCTTAGGACGAAGCAACTGTGTAGTCACCGATAGGATTGACATTTGAGAGCATCAGGCATCTGGACAAGGATGTTTTTAGTAATACATGCTCACTTTCCATTTAGACTTTGGTACAATCATAAGTGTGAACTTTGCATTATGTGTCCAGAATATCACTGTGATAAAATGTATATGTAGATCAGGTGACATGAGTATTTCTTCCACCATTTCTGGGAGCAATATCTTGAAGACGTATTGATTAGTATTTGGGGGCACCAATAGGTGTACCCTGTGTCTATGAATATAGAGATAATGCATGAATAGACCATACTGTGAATAAATAATAGAACTGGTTCCGATTTACATAATGGATTGAACTGATACCTGAAAATATATAGGAAATCTAATATTGATACACAATCATTCATTCCAACCAGTTATATATCTAATGATTATATTAGGGTTATGGTTTACCATGAAGGCTGTGTGAGATTTGCTTGAAAAGTGATTATGGAAATCAAAAATAATGTGTTTGGAAAGAAGTCTCATGAAAAGACCAGTCCAGAAATATACAGGAGTACATGTGTTCTGAAGCAGGAAGTGATTGAAAGTGAACCAAATGCCTGGAAATTTGTGAAAATTGTGGATGAAATATATATCTTATGATGTGCATCAACTGAAGAAATAGTGATGTACCAGTGTCGAAAAAAAAGAAACGTCAAAATACACATCATGTATCATAGGAATCTACTTGCATTGATGCGAAACTCGGTCAGTTACAGTAGAAATATTAGGATTTCTAAGCACCATTCACTAGGAAACAAATGTGTATTTCAGGTGGATGAATATTTCTGAGAATAATCTTTTGAAAAGATGATTATAAATCCACATACATGAACATGAATGAATTTAGGGAGTGTATAATAAGACACATATATTTCATACTTTGAAAAATCTGGAGAGAGTGTGTGTGTGTGTGTGTGTGTGTGTGTGTGTGTATATATATATATATATATATATATATATATATATACATTCAAACATACAAACACACAGAGACTTTAAAAAGTAGAAATATATATGCCAATCAAAATTCATCATGAAATATACATCATCCACAGATCCAAAAATATTTAATTTACTGAACATGGATTTATGTATCATGTTGTTCAAGTAGAAAGCTCACCCATAGGTTGAATTTTCAGTTCCAACAGCATTTAGGAGGAGTGATCTCTTCTCACAATTTGTATCTGCCATGTCAGCCACCTCACAAGAATGTACATGGGATACCAGGTAGGATTCTATATGTGCACGTAAATATACATGTGCTGAACAGTCTACAGAGAAAGGGAGACAGGAATTCACATATTGGTTAACTTTACAAACAAATGGAGAACTACTTCTCTTAAATTGGACTAGATTTATAACACCTAGCCTTTATAATGCCAAAGGAAAGTCCAATTAGACACCATGCCTCCTCTGAACTGCATGTATTGCTATTCTGTTTGGGTTATTTTCCTCCATCATATCAGGATTGGTAATCAGAGTCCAGGAGGGTATGGGTTAGTGTCAGGGATTCAGTATTTTGAATGGAAAATAGGAAAATGAATCCAATGTGTATGCAATTCTGTGCTACACAAAAATCTTCCCACTCTCATCAAGAACAATGCCTTGACATTACCTTTGCCCCGAGTAAGACACAATTTGAAGAAAAGAGTTAGAAAATCTGTGAATACATATATACAATGGAAAATGCTCAGGAGTTCACAACCTTGGAGGTGGTAGAGGAGTTTCCATAAGTAAGGGACAGGGTAAACACTCCACAAACATGGAGCTCTGCTGGCCTAAAGACTTCTTGGGAAACTGCCTCTGAGGTTGGACCCTTGAAATATATGTTGTTGTCAGGAGCTTTATCTTCCTTTGTAGTGAGACCATCAAAGCTTGGTCTGCATCTATGTAGCCTGGAGGACATGGTTTCTGATTTTCCAGTGAACATGAGGCAGCAGTGCTGAATTCTCTCTTTGTAGGTCAACTGTGGCCACTGGGGTCTAAGTGTTTCCCCGTGTGGACTGTGAGGCCATTTGGTCATCCTCCACTTTTCCTGGTGTTTCTTGCTGCTTCACTGGGAGTTTCCTATTTGCTTCATGAAATACAAGGAGTTCAACTGGGACACAGTTCTGGAGGGAGTACTGTCACGTGTGCTGACTCAGGGTCCGAGGACAATGCACCAACCAGGCTTCTATCCCACAGAGCTTGCCCCCTTGACCATAGCAACCTGTTTCTGAACATTGCCCGGAAACCTCTCCATATAACAAGATGCCTTTACATATAAGGGTCTGCTGGCTTCACCGTGTCAGTCACAAGCCATGTGGAAGCCAATGGCAGATCCACATGGCCCCACCACAGATGTTTTATCACACACCTGCACACCACTGCTCTAGGCCCACTAATCCGCAGGCTCCAACTTACTGGCATCTCTGTTCTACACCATTTTCATGAAACCCAGTCAATCAAGGCACTGTCTGGTACACTCATGATCAGCAACAGGACATCCAAAGGTTCTCCAGTGCCACCTGGTCATGGGAATTTCAAAAATTTCATGGTATTTATCAAGCCATTTTTCAAGGATGAACTTGGAGGCACTGTGGGTTTCTATTCATTCAGGAACCACTAAATGGTGAGGAATCTCATTTCAATGAAAGCTCTGGAGAAACACTCAGAGGCAAGGCTTCCCAAGAGTGGCCAAAAGGTCACATCAAGCCAGGCCCATTGAGGTCTACAATGTGAGGTCCATGTGTGTTTTGACTCTCAATTATGGCTGCCAGGTCTTTAAGAATAAAATCATGTGATATCCTGGCTGAGATTCCCAGTGCTCTGTGGAAAGCCACCCTGGGCCTAGATCTCAGTTTCCAAGGGCAACTCTCATGCGTGGCCTCCTAAAATCCCAACACAATTCATGGCAATTCTTCTCTGAGTTCAGTTCCAGAACTCAGTCTCTGAGGGGAATCACGCCAGAGTTCAAGACCAGGTGGACCAAGTCATCCCTTCCAACCGCCACAGAAATGACCACAATTCAAACCAAAACACTGCCACATGGCCCTCATCTTCTTCCATATAGGCACTCATCATAACCTCTTGCTGGAGGTTTCCATGAGGGGGCAGCCCAAGACAGCGTCTAGAATAAGCTCCCTTGACCCTCATTTGCCTAATGTCTGGGTGGCCTGGACACTCTTCCTGTGACCCAGGATTGATCAAATAGGCCTGCCATTAATACTGCTCTGCTCCTCCAATTTGAGGCCTACTGACTTTCGGGTATAGATTCTTTGTGTGAATTGGAGACATGAGAAAACCCAAGAACCTATGGGCTAGCCTCTGCAGGGCTTTGAAGAACTCATTTGACCCAAAGGATCCCTATTCTCACTTGATGGAGGTCAGGAACTTTCCAGAGGAAAGCGAGAGACTTCATCCACAATGACTGCTCTTTTTGCCATTTTGGCTTTGGATGCACACATGGGATCTTTCTTTAATCCATCAGGTGCTGAGACTCTAAGCCACAGCCTCACACAGGGCCAAGAGGCTGATTCACACTCATCCCTTTGCACAGGAATTAAGCCAAAAGCCACAGGTGATGCCCCTTCATTTCCATTTGAAAACTGTTTACTTCAGGCTTCACAAAGGGGTGGCCTGAGGCAAAGACCTTCCTGACACTCAGGGCAACAGAACAATAGGTAAGCAAAAGGCCCAAAGCAGGGTTTCTCCACTGACACTTTACTGGTCACACTGATATCTGAGTTTTCTGAGATGCTTGCCATTCCCTTCAGTTATCCAGTGCATGGCCATGTCATAGAGCTGGGAGGTGGTACATATCTTGGACACAAAACCATGAGCCTATTCTGGAGAGTGGCCAGAATTCAGGAAGAAAACAGGAACTTAGCAAGATAGTAGGTGTTGCCCATAGATAAGGCAAGCCCCAGTCCATTCATAAATTGGAAAGGATGAATGCTGGAAAGTTTTCTACTAGACAGGATGCATCCATTGATTCATTCTCTTTTCCAATGTCTACAACCAGGGATACAGTGGGATACACAGACATAGAAACACTCGCCTTGTCCAACGACTTACTAGAAACAGTCCACTCCAAACCAAACAAACTGCCTTTCCTACCTATTCTCAGAACATGAGACAAAACCATAAACTCACACCCACACCCACTAAGGCACCTCCTTCCCCCAAGTAGGTCTGTGACTATCCGGAGTGTCTTCTGACTGGTGGGCCATACAATGTTCCCCTAAATGGCCCGTCCTCTCTCAGATCTGGCCTCCTTGGCCTACTCAATGAAGTTGTCAGGAGCCACCCGTGAGCCACTCACTACCTGCTTTCTCGGAAAAGTGCCCTCTTCAGAGTTTTCCTGGCATTTGGTCATCCTCACATCAGTAGGTACCAAGAAAGACTGACTCTGTCCTTGGTAAATGCAAACAAGTGAGCCCACTGGGACTGGGACTGAAACTGGCTCTGGGTGCCTGGCTTCCTTGTTGCCAAGTTCAGAGAGTTCCATCACAAAAGAAGTGAGGTGAGGTCACTTCCTTCAGGAACTGAATGAGGTCACTGCCTTAGCAACCAAGTTGTCCTAACAGTTGCTTCCAAGGGTCCTATGAGATGGAGGCTGCCCCTGCTTCCTGTGACACTTTCACAAGTTAGAATGGTATATCCTCCATAGGCACCCAGGAACAGCTTTCCACACAGGCCTGGTTTGGTCCATCTTGTCTACATTAAGAAGAGTGCGGCTCATTCAGACACAACCCTTCATCCTGACCAGGTTGTTTGCCATGGAAGATGACTTTTGCTCTCTCATGTCCTTCAGAGCTGCCTACATCTTCTCCAGGCATCATTTCTGCATGGACCTTTGAGTTCTCAGCACGTGGAAGATCCCCTACATTCCTCTATTGTAAGACCAACTCTGTCCCTGCTCTTCTGTAAAGTTGGATTGAGGGAACAGTGTATGGTTAGGGGTAAGAACATGTTGGATTTGGGTTAGGAATCATTCTACTGGATGAAGAATGGTATTGGGAACCTGCGATATTTATAATAATATATAGGTGAAGTATATGTATGAAAACAGAAATCTAAGTAAGCTTTGAAGCCCAGAAGGGCATTGGGCCCTTGACTGGGATACTTAGCTTGGAATTACATTCTGCACAGCTGTCTCAGATAAATTGATATACAATGGCATAAGACCTTGTACCTTGGATGATTGAATGTGGAAGAGAACATCCAGTCAAAAAGGGATAGTAGGTAGGATTAGGAAGAGAGTCAGTAGGTTTAGGAAGAAGAGTGAGTATAACATTTGGACCAAAAGTTCTTTAGCAGTAGGGTGTCAGTTAGAGAGTAGATGTAAATGTCAGCACATGTGAAGAGTCAGTCACAATAATGAATATGGGAAATTATGTAGGAAAGCAGATATCAATAGAGACATTGGGAAATCAGTCAAAGTATAAAGTGAGTGATAGGATTAGATATTTTCAACAGGGTTGAGTTTGAATATGTAATCTTAGGACGAAGCAACTGTGTAGTCACCGATAGGATTGACATTTGAGAGCATCAGGCATCTGGACAAGGATGTTTTTAGTAATACATGCTCACTTTCCATTTAGACTTTGGTACAATCATAAGTGTGAACTTTGCATTATGTGTCCAGAATATCACTGTGATAAAATGTATATGTAGATCAGGTGACATGAGTATTTCTTCCACCATTTCTGGGAGCAATATCTTGAAGACGTATTGATTAGTATTTGGGGGCACCAATAGGTGTACCCTGTGTCTATGAATATAGAGATAATGCATGAATAGACCATACTGTGAATAAATAATAGAACTGGTTCCGATTTACATAATGGATTGAACTGATACCTGAAAATATATAGGAAATCTAATATTGATACACAATCATTCATTCCAACCAGTTATATATCTAATGATTATATTAGGGTTATGGTTTACCATGAAGGCTGTGTGAGATTTGCTTGAAAAGTGATTATGGAAATCAAAAATAATGTGTTTGGAAAGAAGTCTCATGAAAAGACCAGTCCAGAAATATACAGGAGTACATGTGTTCTGAAGCAGGAAGTGATTGAAAGTGAACCAAATGCCTGGAAATTTGTGAAAATTGTGGATGAAATATATATCTTATGATGTGCATCAACTGAAGAAATAGTGATGTACCAGTGTCGAAAAAAAAGAAACGTCAAAATACACATCATGTATCATAGGAATCTACTTGCATTGATGCGAAACTCGGTCAGTTACAGTAGAAATATTAGGATTTCTAAGCACCATTCACTAGGAAACAAATGTGTATTTCAGGTGGATGAATATTTCTGAGAATAATCTTTTGAAAAGATGATTATAAATCCACATACATGAACATGAATGAATTTAGGGAGTGTATAATAAGACACATATATTTCATACTTTGAAAAATCTGGAGAGAGTGTGTGTGTGTGTGTGTGTGTGTGTGTGTGTGTATATATATATATATATATATATATATATATATATATATACATTCAAACATACAAACACACAGAGACTTTAAAAAGTAGAAATATATATGCCAATCAAAATTCATCATGAAATATACATCATCCACAGATCCAAAAATATTTAATTTACTGAACATGGATTTATGTATCATGTTGTTCAAGTAGAAAGCTCACCCATAGGTTGAATTTTCAGTTCCAACAGCATTTAGGAGGAGTGATCTCTTCTCACAATTTGTATCTGCCATGTCAGCCACCTCACAAGAATGTACATGGGATACCAGGTAGGATTCTATATGTGCACGTAAATATACATGTGCTGAACAGTCTACAGAGAAAGGGAGACAGGAATTCACATATTGGTTAACTTTACAAACAAATGGAGAACTACTTCTCTTAAATTGGACTAGATTTATAACACCTAGCCTTTATAATGCCAAAGGAAAGTCCAATTAGACACCATGCCTCCTCTGAACTGCATGTATTGCTATTCTGTTTGGGTTATTTTCCTCCATCATATCAGGATTGGTAATCAGAGTCCAGGAGGGTATGGGTTAGTGTCAGGGATTCAGTATTTTGAATGGAAAATAGGAAAATGAATCCAATGTGTATGCAATTCTGTGCTACACAAAAATCTTCCCACTCTCATCAAGAACAATGCCTTGACATTACCTTTGCCCCGAGTAAGACACAATTTGAAGAAAAGAGTTAGAAAATCTGTGAATACATATATACAATGGAAAATGCTCAGGAGTTCACAACCTTGGAGGTGGTAGAGGAGTTTCCATAAGTAAGGGACAGGGTAAACACTCCACAAACATGGAGCTCTGCTGGCCTAAAGACTTCTTGGGAAACTGCCTCTGAGGTTGGACCCTTGAAATATATGTTGTTGTCAGGAGCTTTATCTTCCTTTGTAGTGAGACCATCAAAGCTTGGTCTGCATCTATGTAGCCTGGAGGACATGGTTTCTGATTTTCCAGTGAACATGAGGCAGCAGTGCTGAATTCTCTCTTTGTAGGTCAACTGTGGCCACTGGGGTCTAAGTGTTTCCCCGTGTGGACTGTGAGGCCATTTGGTCATCCTCCACTTTTCCTGGTGTTTCTTGCTGCTTCACTGGGAGTTTCCTATTTGCTTCATGAAATACAAGGAGTTCAACTGGGACACAGTTCTGGAGGGAGTACTGTCACGTGTGCTGACTCAGGGTCCGAGGACAATGCACCAACCAGGCTTCTATCCCACAGAGCTTGCCCCCTTGACCATAGCAACCTGTTTCTGAACATTGCCCGGAAACCTCTCCATATAACAAGATGCCTTTACATATAAGGGTCTGCTGGCTTCACCGTGTCAGTCACAAGCCATGTGGAAGCCAATGGCAGATCCACATGGCCCCACCACAGATGTTTTATCACACACCTGCACACCACTGCTCTAGGCCCACTAATCCGCAGGCTCCAACTTACTGGCATCTCTGTTCTACACCATTTTCATGAAACCCAGTCAATCAAGGCACTGTCTGGTACACTCATGATCAGCAACAGGACATCCAAAGGTTCTCCAGTGCCACCTGGTCATGGGAATTTCAAAAATTTCATGGTATTTATCAAGCCATTTTTCAAGGATGAACTTGGAGGCACTGTGGGTTTCTATTCATTCAGGAACCACTAAATGGTGAGGAATCTCATTTCAATGAAAGCTCTGGAGAAACACTCAGAGGCAAGGCTTCCCAAGAGTGGCCAAAAGGTCACATCAAGCCAGGCCCATTGAGGTCTACAATGTGAGGTCCATGTGTGTTTTGACTCTCAATTATGGCTGCCAGGTCTTTAAGAATAAAATCATGTGATATCCTGGCTGAGATTCCCAGTGCTCTGTGGAAAGCCACCCTGGGCCTAGATCTCAGTTTCCAAGGGCAACTCTCATGCGTGGCCTCCTAAAATCCCAACACAATTCATGGCAATTCTTCTCTGAGTTCAGTTCCAGAACTCAGTCTCTGAGGGGAATCACGCCAGAGTTCAAGACCAGGTGGACCAAGTCATCCCTTCCAACCGCCACAGAAATGACCACAATTCAAACCAAAACACTGCCACATGGCCCTCATCTTCTTCCATATAGGCACTCATCATAACCTCTTGCTGGAGGTTTCCATGAGGGGGCAGCCCAAGACAGCGTCTAGAATAAGCTCCCTTGCCCCTCATTTGCCTAATGTCTGGGTGGCCTGGACACTCTTCCTGTGACCCAGGATTGATCAAATAGGCCTGCCATTAATACTGCTCTGCTCCTCCAATTTGAGGCCTACTGACTTTCGGGTATAGATTCTTTGTGTGAATTGGAGACATGAGAAAACCCAAGAACCTATGGGCTAGCCTCTGCAGGGCTTTGAAGAACTCATTTGACCCAAAGGATCCCTATTCTCACTTGATGGAGGTCAGGAACTTTCCAGAGGAAAGCGAGAGACTTCATCCACAATGACTGCTCTTTTTGCCATTTTGGCTTTGGATGCACACATGGGATCTTTCTTTAATCCATCAGGTGCTGAGACTCTAAGCCACAGCCTCACACAGGGCCAAGAGGCTGATTCACACACATCCCTTTGCACAGGAATTAAGCCAAAAGCCACAGGTGATGCCCCTTCATTTCCATTTGAAAACTGTTTACTTCAGGCTTCACAAAGGGGTGGCCTGAGGCAAAGACCTTCCTGACACTCAGGGCAACAGAACAATAGGTAAGCAAAAGGCCCAAAGCAGGGTTTCTCCACTGACACTTTACTGGTCACACTGATATCTGAGTTTTCTGAGATGCTTGCCATTCCCTTCAGTTATCCAGTGCATGGCCATGTCATAGAGCTGGGAGGTGGTACATATCTTGGACACAAAACCATGAGCCTATTCTGGAGAGTGGCCAGAATTCAGGAAGAAAACAGGAACTTAGCAAGATAGTAGGTGTTGCCCATAGATAAGGCAAGCCCCAGTCCATTCATAAATTGGAAAGGATGAATGCTGGAAAGTTTTCTACTAGACAGGATGCATCCATTGATTCATTCTCTTTTCCAATGTCTACAACCAGGGATACAGTGGGATACACAGACATAGAAACACTCGCCTTGTCCAACGACTTACTAGAAACAGTCCACTCCAAACCAAACAAACTGCCTTTCCTACCTATTCTCAGAACATGAGACAAAACCATAAACTCACACCCACACCCACTAAGGCACCTCCTTCCCCCAAGTAGGTCTGTGACTATCCGGAGTGTCTTCTGACTGGTGGGCCATACAATGTTCCCCTAAATGGCCCGTCCTCTCTCAGATCTGGCCTCCTTGGCCTACTCAATGAAGTTGTCAGGAGCCACCCGTGAGCCACTCACTACCTGCTTTCTCGGAAAAGTGCCCTCTTCAGAGTTTTCCTGGCATTTGGTCATCCTCACATCAGTAGGTACCAAGAAAGACTGACTCTGTCCTTGGTAAATGCAAACAAGTGAGCCCACTGGGACTGGGACTGAAACTGGCTCTGGGTGCCTGGCTTCCTTGTTGCCAAGTTCAGAGAGTTCCATCACAAAAGAAGTGAGGTGAGGTCACTTCCTTCAGGAACTGAATGAGGTCACTGCCTTAGCAACCAAGTTGTCCTAACAGTTGCTTCCAAGGGTCCTATGAGATGGAGGCTGCCCCTGCTTCCTGTGACACTTTCACAAGTTAGAATGGTATATCCTCCATAGGCACCCAGGAACAGCTTTCCACACAGGCCTGGTTTGGTCCATCTTGTCTACATTAAGAAGAGTGCGGCTCATTCAGACACAACCCTTCATCCTGACCAGGTTGTTTGCCATGGAAGATGACTTTTGCTCTCTCATGTCCTTCAGAGCTGCCTACATCTTCTCCAGGCATCATTTCTGCATGGACCTTTGAGTTCTCAGCACGTGGAAGATCCCCTACATTCCTCTATTGTAAGACCAACTCTGTCCCTGCTCTTCTGTAAAGTTGGATTGAGGGAACAGTGTATGGTTAGGGGTAAGAACATGTTGGATTTGGGTTAGGAATCATTCTACTGGATGAAGAATGGTATTGGGAACCTGCGATATTTATAATAATATATAGGTGAAGTATATGTATGAAAACAGAAATCTAAGTAAGCTTTGAAGCCCAGAAGGGCATTGGGCCCTTGACTGGGATACTTAGCTTGGAATTACATTCTGCACAGCTGTCTCAGATAAATTGATATACAATGGCATAAGACCTTGTACCTTGGATGATTGAATGTGGAAGAGAACATCCAGTCAAAAAGGGATAGTAGGTAGGATTAGGAAGAGAGTCAGTAGGTTTAGGAAGAAGAGTGAGTATAACATTTGGACCAAAAGTTCTTTAGCAGTAGGGTGTCAGTTAGAGAGTAGATGTAAATGTCAGCACATGTGAAGAGTCAGTCACAATAATGAATATGGGAAATTATGTAGGAAAGCAGATATCAATAGAGACATTGGGAAAACAGTCAAAGTATAAAGTGAGTGATAGGATTAGATATTTTCAACAGGGTTGAGTTTGAATATGTAATCTTAGGACGAAGCAACTGTGTAGTCACCGATAGGATTGACATTTGAGAGCATCAGGCATCTGGACAAGGATGTTTTTAGTAATACATGCTCACTTTCCATTTAGACTTTGGAACAATCATAAGTGTGAACTTTGCATTATGTGTCCAGAATATCACTGTGATAAAATGTATATGTAGATCAGGTGACATGAGTATTTCTTCCACCATTTCTGGGAGCAATATCTTGAAGACGTATTGATTAGTATTTGGGGGCACCAATAGGTGTACCCTGTGTCTATGAATATAGAGATAATGCATGAATAGACCATACTGTGAATAAATAATAGAACTGGTTCCGATTTACATAATGGATTGAACTGATACCTGAAAATATATAGGAAATCTAATATTGATACACAATCATTCATTCCAACCAGTTATATATCTAATGATTATATTAGGGTTATGGTTTACCATGAAGGCTGTGTGAGATTTGCTTGAAAAGTGATTATGGAAATCAAAAATAATGTGTTTGGAAAGAAGTCTCATGAAAAGACCAGTCCAGAAATATACAGGAGTACATGTGTTCTGAAGCAGGAAGTGATTGAAAGTGAACCAAATGCCTGGAAATTTGTGAAAATTGTGGATGAAATATATATCTTATGATGTGCATCAACTGAAGAAATAGTGATGTACCAGTGTCGAAAAAAAAGAAACGTCAAAATACACATCATGTATCATAGGAATCTACTTGCATTGATGCGAAACTCGGTCAGTTACAGTAGAAATATTAGGATTTCTAAGCACCATTCACTAGGAAACAAATGTGTATTTCAGGTGGATGAATATTTCTGAGAATAATCTTTTGAAAAGATGATTATAAATCCACATACATGAACATGAATGAATTTAGGGAGTGTATAATAAGACACATATATTTCATACTTTGAAAAATCTGGAGAGAGAGTGTGTGTGTGTGTGTGTGTGTGTGTGTGTGTATATATATATATATATATATATATATATATATATACATTCAAACATACAAACACACAGAGACTTTAAAAAGTAGAAATATATATGCCAATCAAAATTCATCATGAAATATACATCATCCACAGATCCAAAAATATTTAATTTACTGAACATGGATTTATGTATCATGTTGTTCAAGTAGAAAGCTCACCCATAGGTTGAATTTTCAGTTCCAACAGCATTTAGGAGGAGTGATCTCTTCTCACAATTTGTATCTGCCATGTCAGCCACCTCACAAGAATGTACATGGGATACCAGGTAGGATTCTATATGTGCACGTAAATATACATGTGCTGAACAGTCTACAGAGAAAGGGAGACAGGAATTCACATATTGGTTAACTTTACAAACAAATGGAGAACTACTTCTCTTAAATTGGACTAGATTTATAACACCTAGCCTTTATAATGCCAAAGGAAAGTCCAATTAGACACCATGCCTCCTCTGAACTGCATGTATTGCTATTCTGTTTGGGTTATTTTCCTCCATCATATCAGGATTGGTAATCAGAGTCCAGGAGGGTATGGGTTAGTGTCAGGGATTCAGTATTTTGAATGGAAAATAGGAAAATGAATCCAATGTGTATGCAATTCTGTGCTACACAAAAATCTTCCCACTCTCATCAAGAACAATGCCTTGACATTACCTTTGCCCCGAGTAAGACACAATTTGAAGAAAAGAGTTAGAAAATCTGTGAATACATATATACAATGGAAAATGCTCAGGAGTTCACAACCTTGGAGGTGGTAGAGGAGTTTCCATAAGTAAGGGACAGGGTAAACACTCCACAAACATGGAGCTCTGCTGGCCTAAAGACTTCTTGGGAAACTGCCTCTGAGGTTGGACCCTTGAAATATATGTTGTTGTCAGGAGCTTTATCTTCCTTTGTAGTGAGACCATCAAAGCTTGGTCTGCATCTATGTAGCCTGGAGGACATGGTTTCTGATTTTCCAGTGAACATGAGGCAGCAGTGCTGAATTCTCTCTTTGTAGGTCAACTGTGGCCACTGGGGTCTAAGTGTTTCCCCGTGTGGACTGTGAGGCCATTTGGTCATCCTCCACTTTTCCTGGTGTTTCTTGCTGCTTCACTGGGAGTTTCCTATTTGCTTCATGAAATACAAGGAGTTCAACTGGGACACAGTTCTGGAGGGAGTACTGTCACGTGTGCTGACTCAGGGTCCGAGGACAATGCACCAACCAGGCTTCTATCCCACAGAGCTTGCCCCCTTGACCATAGCAACCTGTTTCTGAACATTGCCCGGAAACCTCTCCATATAACAAGATGCCTTTACATATAAGGGTCTGCTGGCTTCACCGTGTCAGTCACAAGCCATGTGGAAGCCAATGGCAGATCCACATGGCCCCACCACAGATGTTTTATCACACACCTGCACACCACTGCTCTAGGCCCACTAATCCGCAGGCTCCAACTTACTGGCATCTCTGTTCTACACCATTTTCATGAAACCCAGTCAATCAAGGCACTGTCTGGTACACTCATGATCAGCAACAGGACATCCAAAGGTTCTCCAGTGCCACCTGGTCATGGGAATTTCAAAAATTTCATGGTATTTATCAAGCCATTTTTCAAGGATGAACTTGGAGGCACTGTGGGTTTCTATTCATTCAGGAACCACTAAATGGTGAGGAATCTCATTTCAATGAAAGCTCTGGAGAAACACTCAGAGGCAAGGCTTCCCAAGAGTGGCCAAAAGGTCACATCAAGCCAGGCCCATTGAGGTCTACAATGTGAGGTCCATGTGTGTTTTGA
This sequence comes from Urocitellus parryii, assembly GCF_045843805.1. Classification (NCBI taxonomy): domain Eukaryota; kingdom Metazoa; phylum Chordata; class Mammalia; order Rodentia; family Sciuridae; genus Urocitellus; species Urocitellus parryii. The sequence continues at coordinate 57,259,283 of NC_135539.1, forward strand.
CTCTCAATTATGGCTGCCAGGTCTTTAAGAATAAAATCATGTGATATCCTGGCTGAGATTCCCAGTGCTCTGTGGAAAGCCACCCTGGGCCTAGATCTCAGTTTCCAAGGGCAACTCTCATGCGTGGCCTCCTAAAATCCCAACACAATTCATGGCAATTCTTCTCTGAGTTCAGTTCCAGAACTCAGTCTCTGAGGGGAATCACGCCAGAGTTCAAGACCAGGTGGACCAAGTCATCCCTTCCAACCGCCACAGAAATGACCACAATTCAAACCAAAACACTGCCACATGGCCCTCATCTTCTTCCATATAGGCACTCATCATAACCTCTTGCTGGAGGTTTCCATGAGGGGGCAGCCCAAGACAGCGTCTAGAATAAGCTCCCTTGCCCCTCATTTGCCTAATGTCTGGGTGGCCTGGACACTCTTCCTGTGACCCAGGATTGATCAAATAGGCCTGCCATTAATACTGCTCTGCTCCTCCAATTTGAGGCCTACTGACTTTCGGGTATAGATTCTTTGTGTGAATTGGAGACATGAGAAAACCCAAGAACCTATGGGCTAGCCTCTGCAGGGCTTTGAAGAACTCATTTGACCCAAAGGATCCCTATTCTCACTTGATGGAGGTCAGGAACTTTCCAGAGGAAAGCGAGAGACTTCATCCACAATGACTGCTCTTTTTGCCATTTTGGCTTTGGATGCACACATGGGATCTTTCTTTAATCCATCAGGTGCTGAGACTCTAAGCCACAGCCTCACACAGGGCCAAGAGGCTGATTCACACACATCCCTTTGCACAGGAATTAAGCCAAAAGCCACAGGTGATGCCCCTTCATTTCCATTTGAAAACTGTTTACTTCAGGCTTCACAAAGGGGTGGCCTGAGGCAAAGACCTTCCTGACACTCAGGGCAACAGAACAATAGGTAAGCAAAAGGCCCAAAGCAGGGTTTCTCCACTGACACTTTACTGGTCACACTGATATCTGAGTTTTCTGAGATGCTTGCCATTCCCTTCAGTTATCCAGTGCATGGCCATGTCATAGAGCTGGGAGGTGGTACATATCTTGGACACAAAACCATGAGCCTATTCTGGAGAGTGGCCAGAATTCAGGAAGAAAACAGGAACTTAGCAAGATAGTAGGTGTTGCCCATAGATAAGGCAAGCCCCAGTCCATTCATAAATTGGAAAGGATGAATGCTGGAAAGTTTTCTACTAGACAGGATGCATCCATTGATTCATTCTCTTTTCCAATGTCTACAACCAGGGATACAGTGGGATACACAGACATAGAAACACTCGCCTTGTCCAACGACTTACTAGAAACAGTCCACTCCAAACCAAACAAACTGCCTTTCCTACCTATTCTCAGAACATGAGACAAAACCATAAACTCACACCCACACCCACTAAGGCACCTCCTTCCCCCAAGTAGGTCTGTGACTATCCGGAGTGTCTTCTGACTGGTGGGCCATACAATGTTCCCCTAAATGGCCCGTCCTCTCTCAGATCTGGCCTCCTTGGCCTACTCAATGAAGTTGTCAGGAGCCACCCGTGAGCCACTCACTACCTGCTTTCTCGGAAAAGTGCCCTCTTCAGAGTTTTCCTGGCATTTGGTCATCCTCACATCAGTAGGTACCAAGAAAGACTGACTCTGTCCTTGGTAAATGCAAACAAGTGAGCCCACTGGGACTGGGACTGAAACTGGCTCTGGGTGCCTGGCTTCCTTGTTGCCAAGTTCAGAGAGTTCCATCACAAAAGAAGTGAGGTGAGGTCACTTCCTTCAGGAACTGAATGAGGTCACTGCCTTAGCAACCAAGTTGTCCTAACAGTTGCTTCCAAGGGTCCTATGAGATGGAGGCTGCCCCTGCTTCCTGTGACACTTTCACAAGTTAGAATGGTATATCCTCCATAGGCACCCAGGAACAGCTTTCCACACAGGCCTGGTTTGGTCCATCTTGTCTACATTAAGAAGAGTGCGGCTCATTCAGACACAACCCTTCATCCTGACCAGGTTGTTTGCCATGGAAGATGACTTTTGCTCTCTCATGTCCTTCAGAGCTGCCTACATCTTCTCCAGGCATCATTTCTGCATGGACCTTTGAGTTCTCAGCACGTGGAAGATCCCCTACATTCCTCTATTGTAAGACCAACTCTGTCCCTGCTCTTCTGTAAAGTTGGATTGAGGGAACAGTGTATGGTTAGGGGTAAGAACATGTTGGATTTGGGTTAGGAATCATTCTACTGGATGAAGAATGGTATTGGGAACCTGCGATATTTATAATAATATATAGGTGAAGTATATGTATGAAAACAGAAATCTAAGTAAGCTTTGAAGCCCAGAAGGGCATTGGGCCCTTGACTGGGATACTTAGCTTGGAATTACATTCTGCACAGCTGTCTCAGATAAATTGATATACAATGGCATAAGACCTTGTACCTTGGATGATTGAATGTGGAAGAGAACATCCAGTCAAAAAGGGATAGTAGGTAGGATTAGGAAGAGAGTCAGTAGGTTTAGGAAGAAGAGTGAGTATAACATTTGGACCAAAAGTTCTTTAGCAGTAGGGTGTCAGTTAGAGAGTAGATGTAAATGTCAGCACATGTGAAGAGTCAGTCACAATAATGAATATGGGAAATTATGTAGGAAAGCAGATATCTATAGAGACATTGGGAAATCAGTCAAAGTATAAAGTGAGTGATAGGATTAGATATTTTCAACAGGGTTGAGTTTGAATATGTAATCTTAGGACGAAGCAACTGTGTAGTCACCGATAGGATTGACATTTGAGAGCATCAGGCATCTGGACAAGGATGTTTTTAGTAATACATGCTCACTTTCCATTTAGACTTTGGTACAATCATAAGTGTGAACTTTGCATTATGTGTCCAGAATATCACTGTGATAAAATGTATATGTAGATCAGGTGACATGAGTATTTCTTCCACCATTTCTGGGAGCAATATCTTGAAGACGTATTGATTAGTATTTGGGGGCACCAATAGGTGTACCCTGTGTCTATGAATATAGAGATAATGCATGAATAGACCATACTGTGAATAAATAATAGAACTGGTTCCGATTTACATAATGGATTGAACTGATACCTGAAAATATATAGGAAATCTAATATTGATACACAATCATTCATTCCAACCAGTTATATATCTAATGATTATATTAGGGTTATGGTTTACCATGAAGGCTGTGTGAGATTTGCTTGAAAAGTGATTATGGAAATCAAAAATAATGTGTTTGGAAAGAAGTCTCATGAAAAGACCAGTCCAGAAATATACAGGAGTACATGTGTTCTGAAGCAGGAAGTGATTGAAAGTGAACCAAATGCCTGGAAATTTGTGAAAATTGTGGATGAAATATATATCTTATGATGTGCATCAACTGAAGAAATAGTGATGTACCAGTGTCGAAAAAAAAGAAACGTCAAAATACACATCATGTATCATAGGAATCTACTTGCATTGATGCGAAACTCGGTCAGTTACAGTAGAAATATTAGGATTTCTAAGCACCATTCACTAGGAAACAAATGTGTATTTCAGGTGGATGAATATTTCTGAGAATAATCTTTTGAAAAGATGATTATAAATCCACATACATGAACATGAATGAATTTAGGGAGTGTATAATAAGACACATATATTTCATACTTTGAAAAATCTGGAGAGAGTGTGTGTGTGTGTGTGTGTGTGTGTGTGTGTGTGTGTATATATATATATATATATATATATATATATATACATTCAAACATACAAACACACAGAGACTTTAAAAAGTAGAAATATATATGCCAATCAAAATTCATCATGAAATATACATCATCCACAGATCCAAAAATATTTAATTTACTGAACATGGATTTATGTATCATGTTGTTCAAGTAGAAAGCTCACCCATAGGTTGAATTTTCAGTTCCAACAGCATTTAGGAGGAGTGATCTCTTCTCACAATTTGTATCTGCCATGTCAGCCACCTCACAAGAATGTACATGGGATACCAGGTAGGATTCTATATGTGCACGTAAATATACATGTGCTGAACAGTCTACAGAGAAAGGGAGACAGGAATTCACATATTGGTTAACTTTACAAACAAATGGAGAACTACTTCTCTTAAATTGGACTAGATTTATAACACCTAGCCTTTATAATGCCAAAGGAAAGTCCAATTAGACACCATGCCTCCTCTGAACTGCATGTATTGCTATTCTGTTTGGGTTATTTTCCTCCATCATATCAGGATTGGTAATCAGAGTCCAGGAGGGTATGGGTTAGTGTCAGGGATTCAGTATTTTGAATGGAAAATAGGAAAATGAATCCAATGTGTATGCAATTCTGTGCTACACAAAAATCTTCCCACTCTCATCAAGAACAATGCCTTGACATTACCTTTGCCCCGAGTAAGACACAATTTGAAGAAAAGAGTTAGAAAATCTGTGAATACATATATACAATGGAAAATGCTCAGGAGTTCACAACCTTGGAGGTGGTAGAGGAGTTTCCATAAGTAAGGGACAGGGTAAACACTCCACAAACATGGAGCTCTGCTGGCCTAAAGACTTCTTGGGAAACTGCCTCTGAGGTTGGACCCTTGAAATATATGTTGTTGTCAGGAGCTTTATCTTCCTTTGTAGTGAGACCATCAAAGCTTGGTCTGCATCTATGTAGCCTGGAGGACATGGTTTCTGATTTTCCAGTGAACATGAGGCAGCAGTGCTGAATTCTCTCTTTGTAGGTCAACTGTGGCCACTGGGGTCTAAGTGTTTCCCCGTGTGGACTGTGAGGCCATTTGGTCATCCTCCACTTTTCCTGGTGTTTCTTGCTGCTTCACTGGGAGTTTCCTATTTGCTTCATGAAATACAAGGAGTTCAACTGGGACACAGTTCTGGAGGGAGTACTGTCACGTGTGCTGACTCAGGGTCCGAGGACAATGCACCAACCAGGCTTCTATCCCACAGAGCTTGCCCCCTTGACCATAGCAACCTGTTTCTGAACATTGCCCGGAAACCTCTCCATATAACAAGATGCCTTTACATATAAGGGTCTGCTGGCTTCACCGTGTCAGTCACAAGCCATGTGGAAGCCAATGGCAGATCCACATGGCCCCACCACAGATGTTTTATCACACACCTGCACACCACTGCTCTAGGCCCACTAATCCGCAGGCTCCAACTTACTGGCATCTCTGTTCTACACCATTTTCATGAAACCCAGTCAATCAAGGCACTGTCTGGTACACTCATGATCAGCAACAGGACATCCAAAGGTTCTCCAGTGCCACCTGGTCATGGGAATTTCAAAAATTTCATGGTATTTATCAAGCCATTTTTCAAGGATGAACTTGGAGGCACTGTGGGTTTCTATTCATTCAGGAACCACTAAATGGTGAGGAATCTCATTTCAATGAAAGCTCTGGAGAAACACTCAGAGGCAAGGCTTCCCAAGAGTGGCCAAAAGGTCACATCAAGCCAGGCCCATTGAGGTCTACAATGTGAGGTCCATGTGTGTTTTGACTCTCAATTATGGCTGCCAGGTCTTTAAGAATAAAATCATGTGATATCCTGGCTGAGATTCCCAGTGCTCTGTGGAAAGCCACCCTGGGCCTAGATCTCAGTTTCCAAGGGCAACTCTCATGCGTGGCCTCCTAAAATCCCAACACAATTCATGGCAATTCTTCTCTGAGTTCAGTTCCAGAACTCAGTCTCTGAGGGGAATCACGCCAGAGTTCAAGACCAGGTGGACCAAGTCATCCCTTCCAACCGCCACAGAAATGACCACAATTCAAACCAAAACACTGCCACATGGCCCTCATCTTCTTCCATATAGGCACTCATCATAACCTCTTGCTGGAGGTTTCCATGAGGGGGCAGCCCAAGACAGCGTCTAGAATAAGCTCCCTTGCCCCTCATTTGCCTAATGTCTGGGTGGCCTGGACACTCTTCCTGTGACCCAGGATTGATCAAATAGGCCTGCCATTAATACTGCTCTGCTCCTCCAATTTGAGGCCTACTGACTTTCGGGTATAGATTCTTTGTGTGAATTGGAGACATGAGAAAACCCAAGAACCTATGGGCTAGCCTCTGCAGGGCTTTGAAGAACTCATTTGACCCAAAGGATCCCTATTCTCACTTGATGGAGGTCAGGAACTTTCCAGAGGAAAGCGAGAGACTTCATCCACAATGACTGCTCTTTTTGCCATTTTGGCTTTGGATGCACACATGGGATCTTTCTTTAATCCATCAGGTGCTGAGACTCTAAGCCACAGCCTCACACAGGGCCAAGAGGCTGATTCACACACATCCCTTTGCACAGGAATTAAGCCAAAAGCCACAGGTGATGCCCCTTCATTTCCATTTGAAAACTGTTTACTTCAGGCTTCACAAAGGGGTGGCCTGAGGCAAAGACCTTCCTGACACTCAGGGCAACAGAACAATAGGTAAGCAAAAGGCCCAAAGCAGGGTTTCTCCACTGACACTTTACTGGTCACACTGATATCTGAGTTTTCTGAGATGCTTGCCATTCCCTTCAGTTATCCAGTGCATGGCCATGTCATAGAGCTGGGAGGTGGTACATATCTTGGACACAAAACCATGAGCCTATTCTGGAGAGTGGCCAGAATTCAGGAAGAAAACAGGAACTTAGCAAGATAGTAGGTGTTGCCCATAGATAAGGCAAGCCCCAGTCCATTCATAAATTGGAAAGGATGAATGCTGGAAAGTTTTCTACTAGACAGGATGCATCCATTGATTCATTCTCTTTTCCAATGTCTACAACCAGGGATACAGTGGGATACACAGACATAGAAACACTCGCCTTGTCCAACGACTTACTAGAAACAGTCCACTCCAAACCAAACAAACTGCCTTTCCTACCTATTCTCAGAACATGAGACAAAACCATAAACTCACACCCACACCCACTAAGGCACCTCCTTCCCCCAAGTAGGTCTGTGACTATCCGGAGTGTCTTCTGACTGGTGGGCCATACAATGTTCCCCTAAATGGCCCGTCCTCTCTCAGATCTGGCCTCCTTGGCCTACTCAATGAAGTTGTCAGGAGCCACCCGTGAGCCACTCACTACCTGCTTTCTCGGAAAAGTGCCCTCTTCAGAGTTTTCCTGGCATTTGGTCATCCTCACATCAGTAGGTACCAAGAAAGACTGACTCTGTCCTTGGTAAATGCAAACAAGTGAGCCCACTGGGACTGGGACTGAAACTGGCTCTGGGTGCCTGGCTTCCTTGTTGCCAAGTTCAGAGAGTTCCATCACAAAAGGAGTGAGGTGAGGTCACTTCCTTCAGGAACTGAATGAGGTCACTGCCTTAGCAACCAAGTTGTCCTAACAGTTGCTTCCAAGGGTCCTATGAGATGGAGGCTGCCCCTGCTTCCTGTGACACTTTCACAAGTTAGAATGGTATATCCTCCATAGGCACCCAGGAACAGCTTTCCACACAGGCCTGGTTTGGTCCATCTTGTCTACATTAAGAAGAGTGCGGCTCATTCAGACACAACCCTTCATCCTGACCAGGTTGTTTGCCATGGAAGATGACTTTTGCTCTCTCATGTCCTTCAGAGCTGCCTACATCTTCTCCAGGCATCATTTCTGCATGGACCTTTGAGTTCTCAGCACGTGGAAGATCCCCTACATTCCTCTATTGTAAGACCAACTCTGTCCCTGCTCTTCTGTAAAGTTGGATTGAGGGAACAGTGTATGGTTAGGGGTAAGAACATGTTGGATTTGGGTTAGGAATCATTCTACTGGATGAAGAATGGTATTGGGAACCTGCGATATTTATAATAATATATAGGTGAAGTATATGTATGAAAACAGAAATCTAAGTAAGCTTTGAAGCCCAGAAGGGCATTGGGCCCTTGACTGGGATACTTAGCTTGGAATTACATTCTGCACAGCTGTCTCAGATAAATTGATATACAATGGCATAAGACCTTGTACCTTGGATGATTGAATGTGGAAGAGAACATCCAGTCAAAAAGGGATAGTAGGTAGGATTAGGAAGAGAGTCAGTAGGTTTAGGAAGAAGAGTGAGTATAACATTTGGACCAAAAGTTCTTTAGCAGTAGGGTGTCAGTTAGAGAGTAGATGTAAATGTCAGCACATGTGAAGAGTCAGTCACAATAATGAATATGGGAAATTATGTAGGAAAGCAGATATCTATAGAGACATTGGGAAATCAGTCAAAGTATAAAGTGAGTGATAGGATTAGATATTTTCAACAGGGTTGAGTTTGAATATGTAATCTTAGGACGAAGCAACTGTGTAGTCACCGATAGGATTGACATTTGAGAGCATCAGGCATCTGGACAAGGATGTTTTTAGTAATACATGCTCACTTTCCATTTAGACTTTGGTACAATCATAAGTGTGAACTTTGCATTATGTGTCCAGAATATCACTGTGATAAAATGTATATGTAGATCAGGTGACATGAGTATTTCTTCCACCATTTCTGGGAGCAATATCTTGAAGACGTATTGATTAGTATTTGGGGGCACCAATAGGTGTACCCTGTGTCTATGAATATAGAGATAATGCATGAATAGACCATACTGTGAATAAATAATAGAACTGGTTCCGATTTACATAATGGATTGAACTGATACCTGAAAATATATAGGAAATCTAATATTGATACACAATCATTCATTCCAACCAGTTATATATCTAATGATTATATTAGGGTTATGGTTTACCATGAAGGCTGTGTGAGATTTGCTTGAAAAGTGATTATGGAAATCAAAAATAATGTGTTTGGAAAGAAGTCTCATGAAAAGACCAGTCCAGAAATATACAGGAGTACATGTGTTCTGAAGCAGGAAGTGATTGAAAGTGAACCAAATGCCTGGAAATTTGTGAAAATTGTGGATGAAATATATATCTTATGATGTGCATCAACTGAAGAAATAGTGATGTACCAGTGTCGAAAAAAAAGAAACGTCAAAATACACATCATGTATCATAGGAATCTACTTGCATTGATGCGAAACTCGGTCAGTTACAGTAGAAATATTAGGATTTCTAAGCACCATTCACTAGGAAACAAATGTGTATTTCAGGTGGATGAATATTTCTGAGAATAATCTTTTGAAAAGATGATTATAAATCCACATACATGAACATGAATGAATTTAGGGAGTGTATAATAAGACACATATATTTCATACTTTGAAAAATCTGGAGAGAGTGTGTGTGTGTGTGTGTGTGTGTGTGTGTGTGTATATATATATATATATATATATATATATATATACATTCAAACATACAAACACACAGAGACTTTAAAAAGTAGAAATATATATGCCAATCAAAATTCATCATGAAATATACATCATCCACAGATCCAAAAATATTTAATTTACTGAACATGGATTTATGTATCATGTTGTTCAAGTAGAAAGCTCACCCATAGGTTGAATTTTCAGTTCCAACAGCATTTAGGAGGAGTGATCTCTTCTCACAATTTGTATCTGCCATGTCAGCCACCTCACAAGAATGTACATGGGATACCAGGTAGGATTCTATATGTGCACGTAAATATACATGTGCTGAACAGTCTACAGAGAAAGGGAGACAGGAATTCACATATTGGTTAACTTTACAAACAAATGGAGAACTACTTCTCTTAAATTGGACTAGATTTATAACACCTAGCCTTTATAATGCCAAAGGAAAGTCCAATTAGACACCATGCCTCCTCTGAACTGCATGTATTGCTATTCTGTTTGGGTTATTTTCCTCCATCATATCAGGATTGGTAATCAGAGTCCAGGAGGGTATGGGTTAGTGTCAGGGATTCAGTATTTTGAATGGAAAATAGGAAAATGAATCCAATGTGTATGCAATTCTGTGCTACACAAAAATCTTCCCACTCTCATCAAGAACAATGCCTTGACATTACCTTTGCCCCGAGTAAGACACAATTTGAAGAAAAGAGTTAGAAAATCTGTGAATACATATATACAATGGAAAATGCTCAGGAGTTCACAACCTTGGAGGTGGTAGAGGAGTTTCCATAAGTAAGGGACAGGGTAAACACTCCACAAACATGGAGCTCTGCTGGCCTAAAGACTTCTTGGGAAACTGCCTCTGAGGTTGGACCCTTGAAATATATGTTGTTGTCAGGAGCTTTATCTTCCTTTGTAGTGAGACCATCAAAGCTTGGTCTGCATCTATGTAGCCTGGAGGACATGGTTTCTGATTTTCCAGTGAACATGAGGCAGCAGTGCTGAATTCTCTCTTTGTAGGTCAACTGTGGCCACTGGGGTCTAAGTGTTTCCCCGTGTGGACTGTGAGGCCATTTGGTCATCCTCCACTTTTCCTGGTGTTTCTTGCTGCTTCACTGGGAGTTTCCTATTTGCTTCATGAAATACAAGGAGTTCAACTGGGACACAGTTCTGGAGGGAGTACTGTCACGTGTGCTGACTCAGGGTCCGAGGACAATGCACCAACCAGGCTTCTATCCCACAGAGCTTGCCCCCTTGACCATAGCAACCTGTTTCTGAACATTGCCCGGAAACCTCTCCATATAACAAGATGCCTTTACATATAAGGGTCTGCTGGCTTCACCGTGTCAGTCACAAGCCATGTGGAAGCCAATGGCAGATCCACATGGCCCCACCACAGATGTTTTATCACACACCTGCACACCACTGCTCTAGGCCCACTAATCCGCAGGCTCCAACTTACTGGCATCTCTGTTCTACACCATTTTCATGAAACCCAGTCAATCAAGGCACTGTCTGGTACACTCATGATCAGCAACAGGACATCCAAAGGTTCTCCAGTGCCACCTGGTCATGGGAATTTCAAAAATTTCATGGTATTTATCAAGCCATTTTTCAAGGATGAACTTGGAGGCACTGTGGGTTTCTATTCATTCAGGAACCACTAAATGGTGAGGAATCTCATTTCAATGAAAGCTCTGGAGAAACACTCAGAGGCAAGGCTTCCCAAGAGTGGCCAAAAGGTCACATCAAGCCAGGCCCATTGAGGTCTACAATGTGAGGTCCATGTGTGTTTTGACTCTCAATTATGGCTGCCAGGTCTTTAAGAATAAAATCATGTGATATCCTGGCTGAGATTCCCAGTGCTCTGTGGAAAGCCACCCTGGGCCTAGATCTCAGTTTCCAAGGGCAACTCTCATGCGTGGCCTCCTAAAATCCCAACACAATTCATGGCAATTCTTCTCTGAGTTCAGTTCCAGAACTCAGTCTCTGAGGGGAATCACGCCAGAGTTCAAGACCAGGTGGACCAAGTCATCCCTTCCAACCGCCACAGAAATGACCACAATTCAAACCAAAACACTGCCACATGGCCCTCATCTTCTTCCATATAGGCACTCATCATAACCTCTTGCTGGAGGTTTCCATGAGGGGGCAGCCCAAGACAGCGTCTAGAATAAGCTCCCTTGCCCCTCATTTGCCTAATGTCTGGGTGGCCTGGACACTCTTCCTGTGACCCAGGATTGATCAAATAGGCCTGCCATTAATACTGCTCTGCTCCTCCAATTTGAGGCCTACTGACTTTCGGGTATAGATTCTTTGTGTGAATTGGAGACATGAGAAAACCCAAGAACCTATGGGCTAGCCTCTGCAGGGCTTTGAAGAACTCATTTGACCCAAAGGATCCCTATTCTCACTTGATGGAGGTCAGGAACTTTCCAGAGGAAAGCGAGAGACTTCATCCACAATGACTGCTCTTTTTGCCATTTTGGCTTTGGATGCACACATGGGATCTTTCTTTAATCCATCAGGTGCTGAGACTCTAAGCCACAGCCTCACACAGGGCCAAGAGGCTGATTCACACACATCCCTTTGCACAGGAATTAAGCCAAAAGCCACAGGTGATGCCCCTTCATTTCCATTTGAAAACTGTTTACTTCAGGCTTCACAAAGGGGTGGCCTGAGGCAAAGACCTTCCTGACACTCAGGGCAACAGAACAATAGGTAAGCAAAAGGCCCAAAGCAGGGTTTCTCCACTGACACTTTACTGGTCACACTGATATCTGAGTTTTCTGAGATGCTTGCCATTCCCTTCAGTTATCCAGTGCATGGCCATGTCATAGAGCTGGGAGGTGGTACATATCTTGGACACAAAACCATGAGCCTATTCTGGAGAGTGGCCAGAATTCAGGAAGAAAACAGGAACTTAGCAAGATAGTAGGTGTTGCCCATAGATAAGGCAAGCCCCAGTCCATTCATAAATTGGAAAGGATGAATGCTGGAAAGTTTTCTACTAGACAGGATGCATCCATTGATTCATTCTCTTTTCCAATGTCTACAACCAGGGATACAGTGGGATACACAGACATAGAAACACTCGCCTTGTCCAACGACTTACTAGAAACAGTCCACTCCAAACCAAACAAACTGCCTTTCCTACCTATTCTCAGAACATGAGACAAAACCATAAACTCACACCCACACCCACTAAGGCACCTCCTTCCCCCAAGTAGGTCTGTGACTATCCGGAGTGTCTTCTGACTGGTGGGCCATACAATGTTCCCCTAAATGGCCCGTCCTCTCTCAGATCTGGCCTCCTTGGCCTACTCAATGAAGTTGTCAGGAGCCACCCGTGAGCCACTCACTACCTGCTTTCTCGGAAAAGTGCCCTCTTCAGAGTTTTCCTGGCATTTGGTCATCCTCACATCAGTAGGTACCAAGAAAGACTGACTCTGTCCTTGGTAAATGCAAACAAGTGAGCCCACTGGGACTGGGACTGAAACTGGCTCTGGGTGCCTGGCTTCCTTGTTGCCAAGTTCAGAGAGTTCCATCACAAAAGAAGTGAGGTGAGGTCACTTCCTTCAGGAACTGAATGAGGTCACTGCCTTAGCAACCAAGTTGTCCTAACAGTTGCTTCCAAGGGTCCTATGAGATGGAGGCTGCCCCTGCTTCCTGTGACACTTTCACAAGTTAGAATGGTATATCCTCCATAGGCACCCAGGAACAGCTTTCCACACAGGCCTGGTTTGGTCCATCTTGTCTACATTAAGAAGAGTGCGGCTCATTCAGACACAACCCTTCATCCTGACCAGGTTGTTTGCCATGGAAGATGACTTTTGCTCTCTCATGTCCTTCAGAGCTGCCTACATCTTCTCCAGGCATCATTTCTGCATGGACCTTTGAGTTCTCAGCACGTGGAAGATCCCCTACATTCCTCTATTGTAAGACCAACTCTGTCCCTGCTCTTCTGTAAAGTTGGATTGAGGGAACAGTGTATGGTTAGGGGTAAGAACATGTTGGATTTGGGTTAGGAATCATTCTACTGGATGAAGAATGGTATTGGGAACCTGCGATATTTATAATAATATATAGGTGAAGTATATGTATGAAAACAGAAATCTAAGTAAGCTTTGAAGCCCAGAAGGGCATTGGGCCCTTGACTGGGATACTTAGCTTGGAATTACATTCTGCACAGCTGTCTCAGATAAATTGATATACAATGGCATAAGACCTTGTACCTTGGATGATTGAATGTGGAAGAGAACATCCAGTCAAAAAGGGATAGTAGGTAGGATTAGGAAGAGAGTCAGTAGGTTTAGGAAGAAGAGTGAGTATAACATTTGGACCAAAAGTTCTTTAGCAGTAGGGTGTCAGTTAGAGAGTAGATGTAAATGTCAGCACATGTGAAGAGTCAGTCACAATAATGAATATGGGAAATTATGTAGGAAAGCAGATATCTATAGAGACATTGGGAAATCAGTCAAAGTATAAAGTGAGTGATAGGATTAGATATTTTCAACAGGGTTGAGTTTGAATATGTAATCTTAGGACGAAGCAACTGTGTAGTCACCGATAGGATTGACATTTGAGAGCATCAGGCATCTGGACAAGGATGTTTTTAGTAATACATGCTCACTTTCCATTTAGACTTTGGTACAATCATAAGTGTGAACTTTGCATTATGTGTCCAGAATATCACTGTGATAAAATGTATATGTAGATCAGGTGACATGAGTATTTCTTCCACCATTTCTGGGAGCAATATCTTGAAGACGTATTGATTAGTATTTGGGGGCACCAATAGGTGTACCCTGTGTCTATGAATATAGAGATAATGCATGAATAGACCATACTGTGAATAAATAATAGAACTGGTTCCGATTTACATAATGGATTGAACTGATACCTGAAAATATATAGGAAATCTAATATTGATACACAATCATTCATTCCAACCAGTTATATATCTAATGATTATATTAGGGTTATGGTTTACCATGAAGGCTGTGTGAGATTTGCTTGAAAAGTGATTATGGAAATCAAAAATAATGTGTTTGGAAAGAAGTCTCATGAAAAGACCAGTCCAGAAATATACAGGAGTACATGTGTTCTGAAGCAGGAAGTGATTGAAAGTGAACCAAATGCCTGGAAATTTGTGAAAATTGTGGATGAAATATATATCTTATGATGTGCATCAACTGAAGAAATAGTGATGTACCAGTGTCGAAAAAAAAGAAACGTCAAAATACACATCATGTATCATAGGAATCTACTTGCATTGATGCGAAACTCGGTCAGTTACAGTAGAAATATTAGGATTTCTAAGCACCATTCACTAGGAAACAAATGTGTATTTCAGGTGGATGAATATTTCTGAGAATAATCTTTTGAAAAGATGATTATAAATCCACATACATGAACATGAATGAATTTAGGGAGTGTATAATAAGACACATATATTTCATACTTTGAAAAATCTGGAGAGAGTGTGTGTGTGTGTGTGTGTGTGTGTGTGTGTGTGTGTATATATATATATATATATATATATATATACATTCAAACATACAAACACACAGAGACTTTAAAAAGTAGAAATATATATGCCAATCAAAATTCATCATGAAATATACATCATCCACAGATCCAAAAATATTTAATTTACTGAACATGGATTTATGTATCATGTTGTTCAAGTAGAAAGCTCACCCATAGGTTGAATTTTCAGTTCCAACAGCATTTAGGAGGAGTGATCTCTTCTCACAATTTGTATCTGCCATGTCAGCCACCTCACAAGAATGTACATGGGATACCAGGTAGGATTCTATATGTGCACGTAAATATACATGTGCTGAACAGTCTACAGAGAAAGGGAGACAGGAATTCACATATTGGTTAACTTTACAAACAAATGGAGAACTACTTCTCTTAAATTGGACTAGATTTATAACACCTAGCCTTTATAATGCCAAAGGAAAGTCCAATTAGACACCATGCCTCCTCTGAACTGCATGTATTGCTATTCTGTTTGGGTTATTTTCCTCCATCATATCAGGATTGGTAATCAGAGTCCAGGAGGGTATGGGTTAGTGTCAGGGATTCAGTATTTTGAATGGAAAAGAGGAAAATGAATCCAATGTGTATGCAATTCTGTGCTACACAAAAATCTTCCCACTCTCATCAAGAACAATGCCTTGACATTACCTTTGCCCCGAGTAAGACACAATTTGAAGAAAAGAGTTAGAAAATCTGTGAATACATATATACAATGGAAAATGCTCAGGAGTTCACAACCTTGGAGGTGGTAGAGGAGTTTCCATAAGTAAGGGACAGGGTAAACACTCCACAAACATGGAGCTCTGCTGGCCTAAAGACTTCTTGGGAAACTGCCTCTGAGGTTGGACCCTTGAAATATATGTTGTTGTCAGGAGCTTTATCTTCCTTTGTAGTGAGACCATCAAAGCTTGGTCTGCATCTATGTAGCCTGGAGGACATGGTTTCTGATTTTCCAGTGAACATGAGGCAGCAGTGCTGAATTCTCTCTTTGTAGGTCAACTGTGGCCACTGGGGTCTAAGTGTTTCCCCGTGTGGACTGTGAGGCCATTTGGTCATCCTCCACTTTTCCTGGTGTTTCTTGCTGCTTCACTGGGAGTTTCCTATTTGCTTCATGAAATACAAGGAGTTCAACTGGGACACAGTTCTGGAGGGAGTACTGTCACGTGTGCTGACTCAGGGTCCGAGGACAATGCACCAACCAGGCTTCTATCCCACAGAGCTTGCCCCCTTGACCATAGCAACCTGTTTCTGAACATTGCCCGGAAACCTCTCCATATAACAAGATGCCTTTACATATAAGGGTCTGCTGGCTTCACCGTGTCAGTCACAAGCCATGTGGAAGCCAATGGCAGATCCACATGGCCCCACCACAGATGTTTTATCACACACCTGCACACCACTGCTCTAGGCCCACTAATCCGCAGGCTCCAACTTACTGGCATCTCTGTTCTACACCATTTTCATGAAACCCAGTCAATCAAGGCACTGTCTGGTACACTCATGATCAGCAACAGGACATCCAAAGGTTCTCCAGTGCCACCTGGTCATGGGAATTTCAAAAATTTCATGGTATTTATCAAGCCATTTTTCAAGGATGAACTTGGAGGCACTGTGGGTTTCTATTCATTCAGGAACCACTAAATGGTGAGGAATCTCATTTCAATGAAAGCTCTGGAGAAACACTCAGAGGCAAGGCTTCCCAAGAGTGGCCAAAAGGTCACATCAAGCCAGGCCCATTGAGGTCTACAATGTGAGGTCCATGTGTGTTTTGACTCTCAATTATGGCTGCCAGGTCTTTAAGAATAAAATCATGTGATATCCTGGCTGAGATTCCCAGTGCTCTGTGGAAAGCCACCCTGGGCCTAGATCTCAGTTTCCAAGGGCAACTCTCATGCGTGGCCTCCTAAAATCCCAACACAATTCATGGCAATTCTTCTCTGAGTTCAGTTCCAGAACTCAGTCTCTGAGGGGAATCACGCCAGAGTTCAAGACCAGGTGGACCAAGTCATCCCTTCCAACCGCCACAGAAATGACCACAATTCAAACCAAAACACTGCCACATGGCCCTCATCTTCTTCCATATAGGCACTCATCATAACCTCTTGCTGGAGGTTTCCATGAGGGGGCAGCCCAAGACAGCGTCTAGAATAAGCTCCCTTGACCCTCATTTGCCTAATGTCTGGGTGGCCTGGACACTCTTCCTGTGACCCAGGATTGATCAAATAGGCCTGCCATTAATACTGCTCTGCTCCTCCAATTTGAGGCCTACTGACTTTCGGGTATAGATTCTTTGTGTGAATTGGAGACATGAGAAAACCCAAGAACCTATGGGCTAGCCTCTGCAGGGCTTTGAAGAACTCATTTGACCCAAAGGATCCCTATTCTCACTTGATGGAGGTCAGGAACTTTCCAGAGGAAAGCGAGAGACTTCATCCACAATGACTGCTCTTTTTGCCATTTTGGCTTTGGATGCACACATGGGATCTTTCTTTAATCCATCAGGTGCTGAGACTCTTAAGCCACAGCCTCACACAGGGCCAAGAGGCTGATTCACACTCATCCCTTTGCACAGGAATTAAGCCAAAAGCCACAGGTGATGCCCCTTCATTTCCATTTGAAAACTGTTTACTTCAGGCTTCACAAAGGGGTGGCCTGAGGCAAAGACCTTCCTGACACTCAGGGCAACAGAACAATAGGTAAGCAAAAGGCCCAAAGCAGGGTTTCTCCACTGACACTTTACTGGTCACACTGATATCTGAGTTTTCTGAGATGCTTGCCATTCCCTTCAGTTATCCAGTGCATGGCCATGTCATAGAGCTGGGAGGTGGTACATATCTTGGACACAAAACCATGAGCCTATTCTGGAGAGTGGCCAGAATTCAGGAAGAAAACAGGAACTTAGCAAGATAGTAGGTGTTGCCCATAGATAAGGCAAGCCCCAGTCCATTCATAAATTGGAAAGGATGAATGCTGGAAAGTTTTCTACTAGACAGGATGCATCCATTGATTCATTCTCTTTTCCAATGTCTACAACCAGGGATACAGTGGGATACACAGACATAGAAACACTCGCCTTGTCCAACGACTTACTAGAAACAGTCCACTCCAAACCAAACAAACTGCCTTTCCTACCTATTCTCAGAACATGAGACAAAACCATAAACTCACACCCACACCCACTAAGGCACCTCCTTCCCCCAAGTAGGTCTGTGACTATCCGGAGTGTCTTCTGACTGGTGGGCCATACAATGTTCCCCTAAATGGCCCGTCCTCTCTCAGATCTGGCCTCCTTGGCCTACTCAATGAAGTTGTCAGGAGCCACCCGTGAGCCACTCACTACCTGCTTTCTCGGAAAAGTGCCCTCTTCAGAGTTTTCCTGGCATTTGGTCATCCTCACATCAGTAGGTACCAAGAAAGACTGACTCTGTCCTTGGTAAATGCAAACAAGTGAGCCCACTGGGACTGGGACTGAAACTGGCTCTGGGTGCCTGGCTTCCTTGTTGCCAAGTTCAGAGAGTTCCATCACAAAAGAAGTGAGGTGAGGTCACTTCCTTCAGGAACTGAATGAGGTCACTGCCTTAGCAACCAAGTTGTCCTAACAGTTGCTTCCAAGGGTCCTATGAGATGGAGGCTGCCCCTGCTTCCTGTGACACTTTCACAAGTTAGAATGGTATATCCTCCATAGGCACCCAGGAACAGCTTTCCACACAGGCCTGGTTTGGTCCATCGTGTCTACATTAAGAAGAGTGCGGCTCATTCAGACACAACCCTTCATCCTGACCAGGTTGTTTGCCATGGAAGATGACTTTTGCTCTCTCATGTCCTTCAGAGCTGCCTACATCTTCTCCAGGCATCATTTCTGCATGGACCTTTGAGTTCTCAGCACGTGGAAGATCCCCTACATTCCTCTATTGTAAGACCAACTCTGTCCCTGCTCTTCTGTAAAGTTGGATTGAGGGAACAGTGTATGGTTAGGGGTAAGAACATGTTGGATTTGGGTTAGGAATCATTCTACTGGATGAAGAATGGTATTGGGAACCTGCGATATTTATAATAATATATAGGTGAAGTATATGTATGAAAACAGAAATCTAAGTAAGCTTTGAAGCCCAGAAGGGCATTGGGCCCTTGACTGGGATACTTAGCTTGGAATTACATTCTGCACAGCTGTCTCAGATAAATTGATATACAATGGCATAAGACCTTGTACCTTGGATGATTGAATGTGGAAGAGAACATCCAGTCAAAAAGGGATAGTAGGTAGGATTAGGAAGAGAGTCAGTAGGTTTAGGAAGAAGAGTGAGTATAACATTTGGACCAAAAGTTCTTTAGCAGTAGGGTGTCAGTTAGAGAGTAGATGTAAATGTCAGCACATGTGAAGAGTCAGTCACAATAATGAATATGGGAAATTATGTAGGAAAGCAGATATCTATAGAGACATTGGGAAATCAGTCAAAGTATAAAGTGAGTGATAGGATTAGATATTTTCAACAGGGTTGAGTTTGAATATGTAATCTTAGGACGAAGCAACTGTGTAGTCACCGATAGGATTGACATTTGAGAGCATCAGGCATCTGGACAAGGATGTTTTTAGTAATACATGCTCACTTTCCATTTAGACTTTGGAACAATCATAAGTGTGAACTTTGCATTATGTGTCCAGAATATCACTGTGATAAAATGTATATGTAGATCAGGTGACATGAGTATTTCTTCCACCATTTCTGGGAGCAATATCTTGAAGACGTATTGATTAGTATTTGGGGGCACCAATAGGTGTACCCTGTGTCTATGAATATAGAGATAATGCATGAATAGACCATACTGTGAATAAATAATAGAACTGGTTCCGATTTACATAATGGATTGAACTGATACCTGAAAATATATAGGAAATCTAATATTGATACACAGTCATTCATTCCAACCAGTTATATATCTAATGATTATATTAGGGTTATGGTTTACCATGAAGGCTGTGTGAGATTTGCTTGAAAAGTGATTATGGAAATCAAAAATAATGTGTTTGGAAAGAAGTCTCATGAAAAGACCAGTCCAGAAATATACAGGAGTACATGTGTTCTGAAGCAGGAAGTGATTGAAAGTGAACCAAATGCCAGGAAATTTGTGAAAATTGTGGATGAAATATATATCTTATGATGTGCATCAACTGAAGAAATAGTGATGTACCAGTGTCGAAAAAAAAGAAACGTCAAAATACACATCATGTATCATAGGAATCTACTTGCATTGATGCGAAACTCGGTCAGTTACAGTAGAAATATTAGGATTTCTAAGCACCATTCACTAGGAAACAAATGTGTATTTCAGGTGGATGAATATTTCTGAGAATAATCTTTTGAAAAGATGATTATAAATCCACATACATGAACATGAATGAATTTAGGGAGTGTATAATAAGACACATATATTTCATACTTTGAAAAATCTGGAGAGAGAGAGTGTGTGTGTGTGTGTGTGTGTGTGTGTGTGTGTATATGTATATATATATATATATATATATATATATATATATATATATATACATTCAAACATACAAACACACAGAGACTTTAAAAAGTAGAAATATATATGCCAATCAAAATTCATCATGAAATATACATCATCCACAGATCCAAAAATATTTAATTTACTGAACATGGATTTATGTATCATGTTGTTCAAGTAGAAAGCTCACCCATAGGTTGAATTTTCAGTTCCAACAGCATTTAGGAGGAGTGATCTCTTCTCACAATTTGTATCTGCCATGTCAGCCACCTCTCAAGAATGTACATGGGATACCAGGTAGGATTCTATATGTGCACGTAAATATACATGTGCTGAACAGTCTACAGAGAAAGGGAGACAGGAATTCACATATTGGTTAACTTTACAAACAAATGGAGAACTACTTCTCTTAAATTGGACTAGATTTATAACACCTAGCCTTTATAATGCCAAAGGAAAGTCCAATTAGACACCATGCCTCCTCTGAACTGCATGTATTGCTATTCTGTTTGGGTTATTTTCCTCCATCATATCAGGATTGGTAATCAGAGTCCAGGAGGGTATGGGTTAGTGTCAGGGATTCAGTATTTTGAATGGAAAAGAGGAAAATGAATCCAATGTGTATGCAATTCTGTGCTACACAAAAATCTTCCCACTCTCATCAAGAACAATGCCTTGACATTACCTTTGCCCCGAGTAAGACACAATTTGAAGAAAAGAGTTAGAAAATCTGTGAATACATATATACAATGGAAAATGCTCAGGAGTTCACAACCTTGGAGGTGGTAGAGGAGTTTCCATAAGTAAGGGACAGGGTAAACACTCCACAAACATGGAGCTCTGCTGGCCTAAAGACTTCTTGGGAAACTGCCTCTGAGGTTGGACCCTTGAAATATATGTTGTTGTCAGGAGCTTTATCTTCCTTTGTAGTGAGACCATCAAAGCTTGGTCTGCATCTATGTAGCCTGGAGGACATGGTTTCTGATTTTCCAGTGAACATGAGGCAGCAGTGCTGAATTCTCTCTTTGTAGGTCAACTGTGGCCACTGGGGTCTAAGTGTTTCCCCGTGTGGACTGTGAGACCATTTGGTCATCCTCCACTTTTCCTGGTGTTTCTTGCTGCTTCACTGGGAGTTTCCTATTTGCTTCATGAAATACAAGGAGTTCAACTGGGACACAGTTCTGGAGGGAGTACTGTCACGTGTGCTGACTCAGGGTCCGAGGACAATGCACCAACCAGGCTTCTATCCCACAGAGCTTGCCCCCTTGACCATAGCAACCTGTTTCTGAACATTGCCCGGAAACCTCTCCATATAACAAGATGCCTTTACATATAAGGGTCTGCTGGCTTCACCGTGTCAGTCACAAGCCATGTGGAAGCCAATGGCAGATCCACATGGCCCCACCACAGATGTTTTATCACACACCTGCACACCACTGCTCTAGGCCCACTAATCCGCAGGCTCCAACTTACTGGCATCTCTGTTCTACACCATTTTCATGAAACCCAGTCAATCAAGGCACTGTCTGGTACACTCATGATCAGCAACAGGACATCCAAAGG
The DNA here is from genome assembly GCF_045843805.1 of Urocitellus parryii. Lineage (NCBI taxonomy): Eukaryota > Metazoa > Chordata > Mammalia > Rodentia > Sciuridae > Urocitellus > Urocitellus parryii. The sequence goes on from NC_135539.1 coordinate 57,281,158, forward strand.
TTCTCCAGTGCCACCTGGTCATGGGAATTTCAAAAATTTCATGGTATTTATCAAGCCATTTTTCAAGGATGAACTTGGAGGCACTGTGGGTTTCTATTCATTCAGGAACCACTAAATGGTGAGGAATCTCATTTCAATGAAAGCTCTGGAGAAACACTCAGAGGCAAGGCTTCCCAAGAGTGGCCAAAAGGTCACATCAAGCCAGGCCCATTGAGGTCTACAATGTGAGGTCCATGTGTGTTTTGACTCTCAATTATGGCTGCCAGGTCTTTAAGAATAAAATCATGTGATATCCTGGCTGAGATTCCCAGTGCTCTGTGGAAAGCCACCCTGGGCCTAGATCTCAGTTTCCAAGGGCAACTCTCATGCGTGGCCTCCTAAAATCCCAACACAATTCATGGCAATTCTTCTCTGAGTTCAGTTCCAGAACTCAGTCTCTGAGGGGAATCACGCCAGAGTTCAAGACCAGGTGGACCAAGTCATCCCTTCCAACCGCCACAGAAATGACCACAATTCAAACCAAAACACTGCCACATGGCCCTCATCTTCTTCCATATAGGCACTCATCATAACCTCTTGCTGGAGGTTTCCATGAGGGGGCAGCCCAAGACAGCGTCTAGAATAAGCTCCCTTGACCCTCATTTGCCTAATGTCTGGGTGGCCTGGACACTCTTCCTGTGACCCAGGATTGATCAAATAGGCCTGCCATTAATACTGCTCTGCTCCTCCAATTTGAGGCCTACTGACTTTCGGGTATAGATTCTTTGTGTGAATTGGAGACATGAGAAAACCCAAGAACCTATGGGCTAGCCTCTGCAGGGCTTTGAAGAACTCATTTGACCCAAAGGATCCCTATTCTCACTTGATGGAGGTCAGGAACTTTCCAGAGGAAAGCGAGAGACTTCATCCACAATGACTGCTCTTTTTGCCATTTTGGCTTTGGATGCACACATGGGATCTTTCTTTAATCCATCAGGTGCTGAGACTCTAAGCCACAGCCTCACACAGGGCCAAGAGGCTGATTCACACACATCCCTTTGCACAGGAATTAAGCCAAAAGCCACAGGTGATGCCCCTTCATTTCCATTTGAAAACTGTTTACTTCAGGCTTCACAAAGGGGTGGCCTGAGGCAAAGACCTTCCTGACACTCAGGGCAACAGAACAATAGGTAAGCAAAAGGCCCAAAGCAGGGTTTCTCCACTGACACTTTACTGGTCACACTGATATCTGAGTTTTCTGAGATGCTTGCCATTCCCTTCAGTTATCCAGTGCATGGCCATGTCATAGAGCTGGGAGGTGGTACATATCTTGGACACAAAACCATGAGCCTATTCTGGAGAGTGGCCAGAATTCAGGAAGAAAACAGGAACTTAGCAAGATAGTAGGTGTTGCCCATAGATAAGGCAAGCCCCAGTCCATTCATAAATTGGAAAGGATGAATGCTGGAAAGTTTTCTACTAGACAGGATGCATCCATTGATTCATTCTCTTTTCCAATGTCTACAACCAGGGATACAGTGGGATACACAGACATAGAAACACTCGCCTTGTCCAACGACTTACTAGAAACAGTCCACTCCAAACCAAACAAACTGCCTTTCCTACCTATTCTCAGAACATGAGACAAAACCATAAACTCACACCCACACCCACTAAGGCACCTCCTTCCCCCAAGTAGGTCTGTGACTATCCGGAGTGTCTTCTGACTGGTGGGCCATACAATGTTCCCCTAAATGGCCCGTCCTCTCTCAGATCTGGCCTCCTTGGCCTACTCAATGAAGTTGTCAGGAGCCACCCGTGAGCCACTCACTACCTGCTTTCTCGGAAAAGTGCCCTCTTCAGAGTTTTCCTGGCATTTGGTCATCCTCACATCAGTAGGTACCAAGAAAGACTGACTCTGTCCTTGGTAAATGCAAACAAGTGAGCCCACTGGGACTGGGACTGAAACTGGCTCTGGGTGCCTGGCTTCCTTGTTGCCAAGTTCAGAGAGTTCCATCACAAAAGAAGTGAGGTGAGGTCACTTCCTTCAGGAACTGAATGAGGTCACTGCCTTAGCAACCAAGTTGTCCTAACAGTTGCTTCCAAGGGTCCTATGAGATGGAGGCTGCCCCTGCTTCCTGTGACACTTTCACAAGTTAGAATGGTATATCCTCCATAGGCACCCAGGAACAGCTTTCCACACAGGCCTGGTTTGGTCCATCTTGTCTACATTAAGAAGAGTGCGGCTCATTCAGACACAACCCTTCATCCTGACCAGGTTGTTTGCCATGGAAGATGACTTTTGCTCTCTCATGTCCTTCAGAGCTGCCTACATCTTCTCCAGGCATCATTTCTGCATGGACCTTTGAGTTCTCAGCACGTGGAAGATCCCCTACATTCCTCTATTGTAAGACCAACTCTGTCCCTGCTCTTCTGTAAAGTTGGATTGAGGGAACAGTGTATGGTTAGGGGTAAGAACATGTTGGATTTGGGTTAGGAATCATTCTACTGGATGAAGAATGGTATTGGGAACCTGCAATATTTATAATAATATATAGGTGAAGTATATGTATGAAAACAGAAATCTAAGTAAGCTTTGAAGCCCAGAAGGGCATTGGGCCCTTGACTGGGATACTTAGCTTGGAATTACATTCTGCACAGCTGTCTCAGATAAATTGATATACAATGGCATAAGACCTTGTACCTTGGATGATTGAATGTGGAAGAGAACATCCAGTCAAAAAGGGATAGTAGGTAGGATTAGGAAGAGAGTCAGTAGGTTTAGGAAGAAGAGTGAGTATAACATTTGGACCAAAAGTTCTTTAGCAGTAGGGTGTCAGTTAGAGAGTAGATGTAAATGTCAGCACATGTGAAGAGTCAGTCACAATAATGAATATGGGAAATTATATAGGAAAGCAGATATCAATAGAGACATTGGGAAATCAGTCAAAGTATAAAGTGAGTGATAGGATTAGATATTTTCAACAGGGTTGAGTTTGAATATGTAATCTTAGGACGAAGCAACTGTGTAGTCACCGATAGGATTGACATTTGAGAGCATCAGGCATCTGGACAAGGATGTTTTTAGTAATACATGCTCACTTTCCATTTAGACTTTGGAACAATCATAAGTGTGAACTTTGCATTATGTGTCCAGAATATCACTGTGATAAAATGTATATGTAGATCAGGTGACATGAGTATTTCTTCCACCATTTCTGGGAGCAATATCTTGAAGACGTATTGATTAGTATTTGGGGGCACCAATAGGTGTACCCTGTGTCTATGAATATAGAGATAATGCATGAATAGACCATACTGTGAATAAATAATAGAACTGGTTCCGATTTACATAATGGATTGAACTGATACCTGAAAATATATAGGAAATCTAATATTGATACACAATCATTCATTCCAACCAGTTATATATCTAATGATTATATTAGGGTTATGGTTTACCATGAAGGCTGTGTGAGATTTGCTTGAAAAGTGATTATGGAAATCAAAAATAATGTGTTTGGAAAGAAGTCTCATGAAAAGACCAGTCCAGAAATATACAGGAGTACATGTGTTCTGAAGCAGGAAGTGATTGAAAGTGAACCAAATGCCTGGAAATTTGTGAAAATTGTGGATGAAATATATATCTTATGATGTGCATCAACTGAAGAAATAGTGATGTACCAGTGTCGAAAAAAAAGAAACGTCAAAATACACATCATGTATCATAGGAATCTACTTGCATTGATGCGAAACTCGGTCAGTTACAGTAGAAATATTAGGATTTCTAAGCACCATTCACTAGGAAACAAATGTGTATTTCAGGTGGATGAATATTTCTGAGAATAATCTTTTGAAAAGATGATTATAAATCCACATACATGGACATGAATGAATTTAGGGAGTGTATAATAAGACACATATATTTCATACTTTGAAAAATCTGGAGAGAGAGAGTGTGTGTGTGTGTGTGTGTGTGTGTGTGTGTATATGTATATATATATATATATATATATATATATATATATATATATATACATTCAAACATACAAACACACAGAGACTTTAAAAAGTAGAAATATATATGCCAATCAAAATTCATCATGAAATATACATCATCCACAGATCCAAAAATATTTAATTTACTGAACATGGATTTATGTATCATGTTGTTCAAGTAGAAAGCTCACCCATAGGTTGAATTTTCAGTTCCAACAGCATTTAGGAGGAGTGATCTCTTCTCACAATTTGTATCTGCCATGTCAGCCACCTCTCAAGAATGTACATGGGATACCAGGTAGGATTCTATATGTGCACGTAAATATACATGTGCTGAACAGTCTACAGAGAAAGGGAGACAGGAATTCACATATTGGTTAACTTTACAAACAAATGGAGAACTACTTCTCTTAAATTGGACTAGATTTATAACACCTAGCCTTTATAATGCCAAAGGAAAGTCCAATTAGACACCATGCCTCCTCTGAACTGCATGTATTGCTATTCTGTTTGGGTTATTTTCCTCCATCATATCAGGATTGGTAATCAGAGTCCAGGAGGGTATGGGTTAGTGTCAGGGATTCAGTATTTTGAATGGAAAATAGGAAAATGAATCCAATGTGTATGCAATTCTGTGCTACACAAAAATCTTCCCACTCTCATCAAGAACAATGCCTTGACATTACCTTTGCCCCGAGTAAGACACAATTTGAAGAAAAGAGTTAGAAAATCTGTGAATACATATATACAATGGAAAATGCTCAGGAGTTCACAACCTTGGAGGTGGTAGAGGAGTTTCCATAAGTAAGGGACAGGGTAAACACTCCACAAACATGGAGCTCTGCTGGCCTAAAGACTTCTTGGGAAACTGCCTCTGAGGTTGGACCCTTGAAATATATGTTGTTGTCAGGAGCTTTATCTTCCTTTGTAGTGAGACCATCAAAGCTTGGTCTGCATCTATGTAGCCTGGAGGACATGGTTTCTGATTTTCCAGTGAACATGAGGCAGCAGTGCTGAATTCTCTCTTTGTAGGTCAACTGTGGCCACTGGGGTCTAAGTGTTTCCCCGTGTGGACTGTGAGGCCATTTGGTCATCCTCCACTTTTCCTGGTGTTTCTTGCTGCTTCACTGGGAGTTTCCTATTTGCTTCATGAAATACAAGGAGTTCAACTGGGACACAGTTCTGGAGGGAGTACTGTCACGTGTGCTGACTCAGGGTCCGAGGACAATGCACCAACCAGGCTTCTATCCCACAGAGCTTGCCCCCTTGACCATAGCAACCTGTTTCTGAACATTGCCCGGAAACCTCTCCATATAACAAGATGCCTTTACATATAAGGGTCTGCTGGCTTTACCGTGTCAGTCACAAGCCATGTGGAAGCCAATGGCAGATCCACATGGCCCCACCACAGATGTTTTATCACACACCTGCACACCACTGCTCTAGGCCCACTAATCCGCAGGCTCCAACTTACTGGCATCTCTGTTCTACACCATTTTCATGAAACCCAGTCAATCAAGGCACTGTCTGGTACACTCATGATCAGCAACAGGACATCCAAAGGTTCTCCAGTGCCACCTGGTCATGGGAATTTCAAAAATTTCATGGTATTTATCAAGCCATTTTTCAAGGATGAACTTGGAGGCACTGTGGGTTTCTATTCATTCAGGAACCACTAAATGGTGAGGAATCTCATTTCAATGAAAGCTCTGGAGAAACACTCAGAGGCAAGGCTTCCCAAGAGTGGCCAAAAGGTCACATCAAGCCAGGCCCATTGAGGTCTACAATGTGAGGTCCATGTGTGTTTTGACTCTCAATTATGGCTGCCAGGTCTTTAAGAATAAAATCATGTGATATCCTGGCTGAGATTCCCAGTGCTCTGTGGAAAGCCACCCTGGGCCTAGATCTCAGTTTCCAAGGGCAACTCTCATGCGTGGCCTCCTAAAATCCCAACACAATTCATGGCAATTCTTCTCTGAGTTCAGTTCCAGAACTCAGTCTCTGAGGGGAATCACGCCAGAGTTCAAGACCAGGTGGACCAAGTCATCCCTTCCAACCGCCACAGAAATGACCACAATTCAAACCAAAACACTGCCACATGGCCCTCATCTTCTTCCATATAGGCACTCATCATAACCTCTTGCTGGAGGTTTCCATGAGGGGGCAGCCCAAGACAGCGTCTAGAATAAGCTCCCTTGACCCTCATTTGCCTAATGTCTGGGTGGCCTGGACACTCTTCCTGTGACCCAGGATTGATCAAATAGGCCTGCCATTAATACTGCTCTGCTCCTCCAATTTGAGGCCTACTGACTTTCGGGTATAGATTCTTTGTGTGAATTGGAGACATGAGAAAACCCAAGAACCTATGGGCTAGCCTCTGCAGGGCTTTGAAGAACTCATTTGACCCAAAGGATCCCTATTCTCACTTGATGGAGGTCAGGAACTTTCCAGAGGAAAGCGAGAGACTTCATCCACAATGACTGCTCTTTTTGCCATTTTGGCTTTGGATGCACACATGGGATCTTTCTTTAATCCATCAGGTGCTGAGACTCTAAGCCACAGCCTCACACAGGGCCAAGAGGCTGATTCACACTCATCCCTTTGCACAGGAATTAAGCCAAAAGCCACAGGTGATGCCCCTTCATTTCCATTTGAAAACTGTTTACTTCAGGCTTCACAAAGGGGTGGCCTGAGGCAAAGACCTTCCTGACACTCAGGGCAACAGAACAATAGGTAAGCAAAAGGCCCAAAGCAGGGTTTCTCCACTGACACTTTACTGGTCACACTGATATCTGAGTTTTCTGAGATGCTTGCCATTCCCTTCAGTTATCCAGTGCATGGCCATGTCATAGAGCTGGGAGGTGGTACATATCTTGGACACAAAACCATGAGCCTATTCTGGAGAGTGGCCAGAATTCAGGAAGAAAACAGGAACTTAGCAAGATAGTAGGTGTTGCCCATAGATAAGGCAAGCCCCAGTCCATTCATAAATTGGAAAGGATGAATGCTGGAAAGTTTTCTACTAGACAGGATGCATCCATTGATTCATTCTCTTTTCCAATGTCTACAACCAGGGATACAGTGGGATACACAGACATAGAAACACTCGCCTTGTCCAACGACTTACTAGAAACAGTCCACTCCAAACCAAACAAACTGCCTTTCCTACCTATTCTCAGAACATGAGACAAAACCATAAACTCACACCCACACCCACTAAGGCACCTCCTTCCCCCAAGTAGGTCTGTGACTATCCGGAGTGTCTTCTGACTGGTGGGCCATACAATGTTCCCCTAAATGGCCCGTCCTCTCTCAGATCTGGCCTCCTTGGCCTACTCAATGAAGTTGTCAGGAGCCACCCGTGAGCCACTCACTACCTGCTTTCTCGGAAAAGTGCCCTCTTCAGAGTTTTCCTGGCATTTGGTCATCCTCACATCAGTAGGTACCAAGAAAGACTGACTCTGTCCTTGGTAAATGCAAACAAGTGAGCCCACTGGGACTGGGACTGAAACTGGCTCTGGGTGCCTGGCTTCCTTGTTGCCAAGTTCAGAGAGTTCCATCACAAAAGAAGTGAGGTGAGGTCACTTCCTTCAGGAACTGAATGAGGTCACTGCCTTAGCAACCAAGTTGTCCTAACAGTTGCTTCCAAGGGTCCTATGAGATGGAGGCTGCCCCTGCTTCCTGTGACACTTTCACAAGTTAGAATGGTATATCCTCCATAGGCACCCAGGAACAGCTTTCCACACAGGCCTGGTTTGGTCCATCTTGTCTACATTAAGAAGAGTGCGGCTCATTCAGACACAACCCTTCATCCTGACCAGGTTGTTTGCCATGGAAGATGACTTTTGCTCTCTCATGTCCTTCAGAGCTGCCTACATCTTCTCCAGGCATCATTTCTGCATGGACCTTTGAGTTCTCAGCACGTGGAAGATCCCCTACATTCCTCTATTGTAAGACCAACTCTGTCCCTGCTCTTCTGTAAAGTTGGATTGAGGGAACAGTGTATGGTTAGGGGTAAGAACATGTTGGATTTGGGTTAGGAATCATTCTACTGGATGAAGAATGGTATTGGGAACCTGCGATATTTATAATAATATATAGGTGAAGTATATGTATGAAAACAGAAATCTAAGTAAGCTTTGAAGCCCAGAAGGGCATTGGGCCCTTGACTGGGATACTTAGCTTGGAATTACATTCTGCACAGCTGTCTCAGATAAATTGATATACAATGGCATAAGACCTTGTACCTTGGATGATTGAATGTGGAAGAGAACATCCAGTCAAAAAGGGATAGTAGGTAGGATTAGGAAGAGAGTCAGTAGGTTTAGGAAGAAGAGTGAGTATAACATTTGGACCAAAAGTTCTTTAGCAGTAGGGTGTCAGTTAGAGAGTAGATGTAAATGTCAGCACATGTGAAGAGTCAGTCACAATAATGAATATGGGAAATTATATAGGAAAGCAGATATCAATAGAGACATTGGGAAATCAGTCAAAGTATAAAGTGAGTGATAGGATTAGATATTTTCAACAGGGTTGAGTTTGAATATGTAATCTTAGGACGAAGCAACTGTGTAGTCACCGATAGGATTGACATTTGAGAGCATCAGGCATCTGGACAAGGATGTTTTTAGTAATACATGCTCACTTTCCATTTAGACTTTGGAACAATCATAAGTGTGAACTTTGCATTATGTGTCCAGAATATCACTGTGATAAAATGTATATGTAGATCAGGTGACATGAGTATTTCTTCCACCATTTCTGGGAGCAATATCTTGAAGACGTATTGATTAGTATTTGGGGGCACCAATAGGTGTACCCTGTGTCTATGAATATAGAGATAATGCATGAATAGACCATACTGTGAATAAATAATAGAACTGGTTCCGATTTACATAATGGATTGAACTGATACCTGAAAATATATAGGAAATCTAATATTGATACACAATCATTCATTCCAACCAGTTATATATCTAATGATTATATTAGGGTTATGGTTTACCATGAAGGCTGTGTGAGATTTGCTTGAAAAGTGATTATGGAAATCAAAAATAATGTGTTTGGAAAGAAGTCTCATGAAAAGACCAGTCCAGAAATATACAGGAGTACATGTGTTCTGAAGCAGGAAGTGATTGAAAGTGAACCAAATGCCTGGAAATTTGTGAAAATTGTGGATGAAATATATATCTTATGATGTGCATCAACTGAAGAAATAGTGATGTACCAGTGTCGAAAAAAAAGAAACGTCAAAATACACATCATGTATCATAGGAATCTACTTGCATTGATGCGAAACTCGGTCAGTTACAGTAGAAATATTAGGATTTCTAAGCACCATTCACTAGGAAACAAATGTGTATTTCAGGTGGATGAATATTTCTGAGAATAATCTTTTGAAAAGATGATTATAAATCCACATACATGGACATGAATGAATTTAGGGAGTGTATAATAAGACACATATATTTCATACTTTGAAAAATCTGGAGAGAGAGAGTGTGTGTGTGTGTGTGTGTGTGTGTGTGTGTATATGTATATATATATATATATATATATATATATATATATATATATATATACATTCAAACATACAAACACACAGAGACTTTAAAAAGTAGAAATATATATGCCAATCAAAATTCATCATGAAATATACATCATCCACAGATCCAAAAATATTTAATTTACTGAACATGGATTTATGTATCATGTTGTTCAAGTAGAAAGCTCACCCATAGGTTGAATTTTCAGTTCCAACAGCATTTAGGAGGAGTGATCTCTTCTCACAATTTGTATCTGCCATGTCAGCCACCTCTCAAGAATGTACATGGGATACCAGGTAGGATTCTATATGTGCACGTAAATATACATGTGCTGAACAGTCTACAGAGAAAGGGAGACAGGAATTCACATATTGGTTAACTTTACAAACAAATGGAGAACTACTTCTCTTAAATTGGACTAGATTTATAACACCTAGCCTTTATAATGCCAAAGGAAAGTCCAATTAGACACCATGCCTCCTCTGAACTGCATGTATTGCTATTCTGTTTGGGTTATTTTCCTCCATCATATCAGGATTGGTAATCAGAGTCCAGGAGGGTATGGGTTAGTGTCAGGGATTCAGTATTTTGAATGGAAAATAGGAAAATGAATCCAATGTGTATGCAATTCTGTGCTACACAAAAATCTTCCCACTCTCATCAAGAACAATGCCTTGACATTACCTTTGCCCCGAGTAAGACACAATTTGAAGAAAAGAGTTAGAAAATCTGTGAATACATATATACAATGGAAAATGCTCAGGAGTTCACAACCTTGGAGGTGGTAGAGGAGTTTCCATAAGTAAGGGACAGGGTAAACACTCCACAAACATGGAGCTCTGCTGGCCTAAAGACTTCTTGGGAAACTGCCTCTGAGGTTGGACCCTTGAAATATATGTTGTTGTCAGGAGCTTTATCTTCCTTTGTAGTGAGACCATCAAAGCTTGGTCTGCATCTATGTAGCCTGGAGGACATGGTTTCTGATTTTCCAGTGAACATGAGGCAGCAGTGCTGAATTCTCTCTTTGTAGGTCAACTGTGGCCACTGGGGTCTAAGTGTTTCCCCGTGTGGACTGTGAGGCCATTTGGTCATCCTCCACTTTTCCTGGTGTTTCTTGCTGCTTCACTGGGAGTTTCCTATTTGCTTCATGAAATACAAGGAGTTCAACTGGGACACAGTTCTGGAGGGAGTACTGTCACGTGTGCTGACTCAGGGTCCGAGGACAATGCACCAACCAGGCTTCTATCCCACAGAGCTTGCCCCCTTGACCATAGCAACCTGTTTCTGAACATTGCCCGGAAACCTCTCCATATAACAAGATGCCTTTACATATAAGGGTCTGCTGGCTTTACCGTGTCAGTCACAAGCCATGTGGAAGCCAATGGCAGATCCACATGGCCCCACCACAGATGTTTTATCACACACCTGCACACCACTGCTCTAGGCCCACTAATCCGCAGGCTCCAACTTACTGGCATCTCTGTTCTACACCATTTTCATGAAACCCAGTCAATCAAGGCACTGTCTGGTACACTCATGATCAGCAACAGGACATCCAAAGGTTCTCCAGTGCCACCTGGTCATGGGAATTTCAAAAATTTCATGGTATTTATCAAGCCATTTTTCAAGGATGAACTTGGAGGCACTGTGGGTTTCTATTCATTCAGGAACCACTAAATGGTGAGGAATCTCATTTCAATGAAAGCTCTGGAGAAACACTCAGAGGCAAGGCTTCCCAAGAGTGGCCAAAAGGTCACATCAAGCCAGGCCCATTGAGGTCTACAATGTGAGGTCCATGTGTGTTTTGACTCTCAATTATGGCTGCCAGGTCTTTAAGAATAAAATCATGTGATATCCTGGCTGAGATTCCCAGTGCTCTGTGGAAAGCCACCCTGGGCCTAGATCTCAGTTTCCAAGGGCAACTCTCATGCGTGGCCTCCTAAAATCCCAACACAATTCATGGCAATTCTTCTCTGAGTTCAGTTCCAGAACTCAGTCTCTGAGGGGAATCACGCCAGAGTTCAAGACCAGGTGGACCAAGTCATCCCTTCCAACCGCCACAGAAATGACCACAATTCAAACCAAAACACTGCCACATGGCCCTCATCTTCTTCCATATAGGCACTCATCATAACCTCTTGCTGGAGGTTTCCATGAGGGGGCAGCCCAAGACAGCGTCTAGAATAAGCTCCCTTGACCCTCATTTGCCTAATGTCTGGGTGGCCTGGACACTCTTCCTGTGACCCAGGATTGATCAAATAGGCCTGCCATTAATACTGCTCTGCTCCTCCAATTTGAGGCCTACTGACTTTCGGGTATAGATTCTTTGTGTGAATTGGAGACATGAGAAAACCCAAGAACCTATGGGCTAGCCTCTGCAGGGCTTTGAAGAACTCATTTGACCCAAAGGATCCCTATTCTCACTTGATGGAGGTCAGGAACTTTCCAGAGGAAAGCGAGAGACTTCATCCACAATGACTGCTCTTTTTGCCATTTTGGCTTTGGATGCACACATGGGATCTTTCTTTAATCCATCAGGTGCTGAGACTCTAAGCCACAGCCTCACACAGGGCCAAGAGGCTGATTCACACTCATCCCTTTGCACAGGAATTAAGCCAAAAGCCACAGGTGATGCCCCTTCATTTCCATTTGAAAACTGTTTACTTCAGGCTTCACAAAGGGGTGGCCTGAGGCAAAGACCTTCCTGACACTCAGGGCAACAGAACAATAGGTAAGCAAAAGGCCCAAAGCAGGGTTTCTCCACTGACACTTTACTGGTCACACTGATATCTGAGTTTTCTGAGATGCTTGCCATTCCCTTCAGTTATCCAGTGCATGGCCATGTCATAGAGCTGGGAGGTGGTACATATCTTGGACACAAAACCATGAGCCTATTCTGGAGAGTGGCCAGAATTCAGGAAGAAAACAGGAACTTAGCAAGATAGTAGGTGTTGCCCATAGATAAGGCAAGCCCCAGTCCATTCATAAATTGGAAAGGATGAATGCTGGAAAGTTTTCTACTAGACAGGATGCATCCATTGATTCATTCTCTTTTCCAATGTCTACAACCAGGGATACAGTGGGATACACAGACATAGAAACACTCGCCTTGTCCAACGACTTACTAGAAACAGTCCACTCCAAACCAAACAAACTGCCTTTCCTACCTATTCTCAGAACATGAGACAAAACCATAAACTCACACCCACACCCACTAAGGCACCTCCTTCCCCCAAGTAGGTCTGTGACTATCCGGAGTGTCTTCTGACTGGTGGGCCATACAATGTTCCCCTAAATGGCCCGTCCTCTCTCAGATCTGGCCTCCTTGGCCTACTCAATGAAGTTGTCAGGAGCCACCCGTGAGCCACTCACTACCTGCTTTCTCGGAAAAGTGCCCTCTTCAGAGTTTTCCTGGCATTTGGTCATCCTCACATCAGTAGGTACCAAGAAAGACTGACTCTGTCCTTGGTAAATGCAAACAAGTGAGCCCACTGGGACTGGGACTGAAACTGGCTCTGGGTGCCTGGCTTCCTTGTTGCCAAGTTCAGAGAGTTCCATCACAAAAGAAGTGAGGTGAGGTCACTTCCTTCAGGAACTGAATGAGGTCACTGCCTTAGCAACCAAGTTGTCCTAACAGTTGCTTCCAAGGGTCCTATGAGATGGAGGCTGCCCCTGCTTCCTGTGACACTTTCACAAGTTAGAATGGTATATCCTCCATAGGCACCCAGGAACAGCTTTCCACACAGGCCTGGTTTGGTCCATCTTGTCTACATTAAGAAGAGTGCGGCTCATTCAGACACAACCCTTCATCCTGACCAGGTTGTTTGCCATGGAAGATGACTTTTGCTCTCTCATGTCCTTCAGAGCTGCCTACATCTTCTCCAGGCATCATTTCTGCATGGACCTTTGAGTTCTCAGCACGTGGAAGATCCCCTACATTCCTCTATTGTAAGACCAACTCTGTCCCTGCTCTTCTGTAAAGTTGGATTGAGGGAACAGTGTATGGTTAGGGGTAAGAACATGTTGGATTTGGGTTAGGAATCATTCTACTGGATGAAGAATGGTATTGGGAACCTGCGATATTTATAATAATATATAGGTGAAGTATATGTATGAAAACAGAAATCTAAGTAAGCTTTGAAGCCCAGAAGGGCATTGGGCCCTTGACTGGGATACTTAGCTTGGAATTACATTCTGCACAGCTGTCTCAGATAAATTGATATACAATGGCATAAGACCTTGTACCTTGGATGATTGAATGTGGAAGAGAACATCCAGTCAAAAAGGGATAGTAGGTAGGATTAGGAAGAGAGTCAGTAGGTTTAGGAAGAAGAGTGAGTATAACATTTGGACCAAAAGTTCTTTAGCAGTAGGGTGTCAGTTAGAGAGTAGATGTAAATGTCAGCACATGTGAAGAGTCAGTCACAATAATGAATATGGGAAATTATATAGGAAAGCAGATATCAATAGAGACATTGGGAAATCAGTCAAAGTATAAAGTGAGTGATAGGATTAGATATTTTCAACAGGGTTGAGTTTGAATATGTAATCTTAGGACGAAGCAACTGTGTAGTCACCGATAGGATTGACATTTGAGAGCATCAGGCATCTGGACAAGGATGTTTTTAGTAATACATGCTCACTTTCCATTTAGACTTTGGAACAATCATAAGTGTGAACTTTGCATTATGTGTCCAGAATATCACTGTGATAAAATGTATATGTAGATCAGGTGACATGAGTATTTCTTCCACCATTTCTGGGAGCAATATCTTGAAGACGTATTGATTAGTATTTGGGGGCACCAATAGGTGTACCCTGTGTCTATGAATATAGAGATAATGCATGAATAGACCATACTGTGAATAAATAATAGAACTGGTTCCGATTTACATAATGGATTGAACTGATACCTGAAAATATATAGGAAATCTAATATTGATACACAATCATTCATTCCAACCAGTTATATATCTAATGATTATATTAGGGTTATGGTTTACCATGAAGGCTGTGTGAGATTTGCTTGAAAAGTGATTATGGAAATCAAAAATAATGTGTTTGGAAAGAAGTCTCATGAAAAGACCAGTCCAGAAATATACAGGAGTACATGTGTTCTGAAGCAGGAAGTGATTGAAAGTGAACCAAATGCCTGGAAATTTGTGAAAATTGTGGATGAAATATATATCTTATGATGTGCATCAACTGAAGAAATAGTGATGTACCAGTGTCGAAAAAAAAGAAACGTCAAAATACACATCATGTATCATAGGAATCTACTTGCATTGATGCGAAACTCGGTCAGTTACAGTAGAAATATTAGGATTTCTAAGCACCATTCACTAGGAAACAAATGTGTATTTCAGGTGGATGAATATTTCTGAGAATAATCTTTTGAAAAGATGATTATAAATCCACATACATGAACATGAATGAATTTAGGGAGTGTATAATAAGACACATATATTTCATACTTTGAAAAATCTGGAGAGTGTGTGTGTGTGTGTGTGTGTGTGTGTGTGTGTGTGTGTGTGTATATATATATATATATATATATATATATATATATATATATACATTCAAACATACAAACACACAGAGACTTTAAAAAGTAGAAATATATATGCCAATCAAAATTCATCATGAAATATACATCATCCACAGATCCAAAAATATTTAATTTACTGAACATGGATTTATGTATCATGTTGTTCAAGTAGAAAGCTCACCCATAGGTTGAATTTTCAGTTCCAACAGCATTTAGGAGGAGTGATCTCTTCTCACAATTTGTATCTGCCATGTCAGCCACCTCACAAGAATGTACATGGGATACCAGGTAGGATTCTATATGTGCACGTAAATATACATGTGCTGAACAGTCTACAGAGAAAGGGAGACAGGAATTCACATATTGGTTAACTTTACAAACAAATGGAGAACTACTTCTCTTAAATTGGACTAGATTTATAACACCTAGCCTTTATAATGCCAAAGGAAAGTCCAATTAGACACCATGCCTCCTCTGAACTGCATGTATTGCTATTCTGTTTGGGTTATTTTCCTCCATCATATCAGGATTGGTAATCAGAGTCCAGGAGGGTATGGGTTAGTGTCAGGGATTCAGTATTTTGAATGGAAAATAGGAAAATGAATCCAATGTGTATGCAATTCTGTGCTACACAAAAATCTTCCCACTCTCATCAAGAACAATGCCTTGACATTACCTTTGCCCCGAGTAAGACACAATTTGAAGAAAAGAGTTAGAAAATCTGTGAATACATATATACAATGGAAAATGCTCAGGAGTTCACAACCTTGGAGGTGGTAGAGGAGTTTCCATAAGTAAGGGACAGGGTAAACACTCCACAAACATGGAGCTCTGCTGGCCTAAAGACTTCTTGGGAAACTGCCTCTGAGGTTGGACCCTTGAAATATATGTTGTTGTCAGGAGCTTTATCTTCCTTTGTAGTGAGACCATCAAAGCTTGGTCTGCATCTATGTAGCCTGGAGGACATGGTTTCTGATTTTCCAGTGAACATGAGGCAGCAGTGCTGAATTCTCTCTTTGTAGGTCAACTGTGGCCACTGGGGTCTAAGTGTTTCCCCGTGTGGACTGTGAGGCCATTTGGTCATCCTCCACTTTTCCTGGTGTTTCTTGCTGCTTCACTGGGAGTTTCCTATTTGCTTCATGAAATACAAGGAGTTCAACTGGGACACAGTTCTGGAGGGAGTACTGTCACGTGTGCTGACTCAGGGTCCGAGGACAATGCACCAACCAGGCTTCTATCCCACAGAGCTTGCCCCCTTGACCATAGCAACCTGTTTCTGAACATTGCCCGGAAACCTCTCCATATAACAAGATGCCTTTATATATAAGGGTCTGCTGGCTTCACCGTGTCAGTCACAAGCCATGTGGAAGCCAATGGCAGATCCACATGGCCCCACCACAGATGTTTTATCACACACCTGCACACCACTGCTCTAGGCCCACTAATCCGCAGGCTCCAACTTACTGGCATCTCTGTTCTACACCATTTTCATGAAACCCAGTCAATCAAGGCACTGTCTGGTACACTCATGATCAGCAACAGGACATCCAAAGGTTCTCCAGTGCCACCTGGTCATGGGAATTTCAAAAATTTCATGGTATTTATCAAGCCATTTTTCAAGGATGAACTTGGAGGCACTGTGGGTTTCTATTCATTCAGGAACCACTAAATGGTGAGGAAGCTCATTTCAATGAAAGCTCTGGAGAAACACTCAGAGGCAAGGCTTCCCAAGAGTGGCCAAAAGGTCACATCAAGCCAGGCCCATTGAGGTCTACAATGTGAGGTCCATGTGTGTTTTGACTCTCAATTATGGCTGCCAGGTCTTTAAGAATAAAATCATGTGATATCCTGGCTGAGATTCCCAGTGCTCTGTGGAAAGCCACCCTGGGCCTAGATCTCAGTTTCCAAGGGCAACTCTCATGCGTGGCCTCCTAAAATCCCAACACAATTCATGGCAATTCTTCTCTGAGTTCAGTTCCAGAACTCAGTCTCTGAGGGGAATCACGCCAGAGTTCAAGACCAGGTGGACCAAGTCATCCCTTCCAACCGCCACAGAAATGACCACAATTCAAACCAAAACACTGCCACATGGCCCTCATCTTCTTCCATATAGGCACTCATCATAACCTCTTGCTGGAGGTTTCCATGAGGGGGCAGCCCAAGACAGCGTCTAGAATAAGCTCCCTTGCCCCTCATTTGCCTAATGTCTGGGTGGCCTGGACACTCTTCCTGTGACCCAGGATTGATCAAATAGGCCTGCCATTAATACTGCTCTGCTCCTCCAATTTGAGGCCTACTGACTTTCGGGTATAGATTCTTTGTGTGAATTGGAGACATGAGAAAACCCAAGAACCTATGGGCTAGCCTCTGCAGGGCTTTGAAGAACTCATTTGACCCAAAGGATCCCTATTCTCACTTGATGGAGGTCAGGAACTTTCCAGAGGAAAGCGAGAGACTTCATCCACAATGACTGCTCTTTTTGCCATTTTGGCTTTGGATGCACACATGGGATCTTTCTTTAATCCATCAGGTGCTGAGACTCTAAGCCACAGCCTCACACAGGGCCAAGAGGCTGATTCACACACATCCCTTTGCACAGGAATTAAGCCAAAAGCCACAGGTGATGCCCCTTCATTTCCATTTGAAAACTGTTTACTTCAGGCTTCACAAAGGGGTGGCCTGAGGCAAAGACCTTCCTGACACTCAGGGCAACAGAACAATAGGTAAGCAAAAGGCCCAAAGCAGGGTTTCTCCACTGACACTTTACTGGTCACACTGATATCTGAGTTTTCTGAGATGCTTGCCATTCCCTTCAGTTATCCAGTGCATGGCCATGTCATAGAGCTGGGAGGTGGTACATATCTTGGACACAAAACCATGAGCCTATTCTGGAGAGTGGCCAGAATTCAGGAAGAAAACAGGAACTTAGCAAGATAGTAGGTGTTGCCCATAGATAAGGCAAGCCCCAGTCCATTCATAAATTGGAAAGGATGAATGCTGGAAAGTTTTCTACTAGACAGGATGCATCCATTGATTCATTCTCTTTTCCAATGTCTACAACCAGGGATACAGTGGGATACACAGACATAGAAACACTCGCCTTGTCCAACGACTTACTAGAAACAGTCCACTCCAAACCAAACAAACTGCCTTTCCTACCTATTCTCAGAACATGAGACAAAACCATAAACTCACACCCACACCCACTAAGGCACCTCCTTCCCCCAAGTAGGTCTGTGACTATCCGGAGTGTCTTCTGACTGGTGGGCCATACAATGTTCCCCTAAATGGCCCGTCCTCTCTCAGATCTGGCCTCCTTGGCCTACTCAATGAAGTTGTCAGGAGCCACCCGTGAGCCACTCACTACCTGCTTTCTCGGAAAAGTGCCCTCTTCAGAGTTTTCCTGGCATTTGGTCATCCTCACATCAGTAGGTACCAAGAAAGACTGACTCTGTCCTTGGTAAATGCAAACAAGTGAGCCCACTGGGACTGGGACTGAAACTGGCTCTGGGTGCCTGGCTTCCTTGTTGCCAAGTTCAGAGAGTTCCATCACAAAAGAAGTGAGGTGAGGTCACTTCCTTCAGGAACTGAATGAGGTCACTGCCTTAGCAACCAAGTTGTCCTAACAGTTGCTTCCAAGGGTCCTATGAGATGGAGGCTGCCCCTGCTTCCTGTGACACTTTCACAAGTTAGAATGGTATATCCTCCATAGGCACCCAGGAACAGCTTTCCACACAGGCCTGGTTTGGTCCATCTTGTCTACATTAAGAAGAGTGCGGCTCATTCAGACACAACCCTTCATCCTGACCAGGTTGTTTGCCATGGAAGATGACTTTTGCTCTCTCATGTCCTTCAGAGCTGCCTACATCTTCTCCAGGCATCATTTCTGCATGGACCTTTGAGTTCTCAGCACGTGGAAGATCCCCTACATTCCTCTATTGTAAGACCAACTCTGTCCCTGCTCTTCTGTAAAGTTGGATTGAGGGAACAGTGTATGGTTAGGGGTAAGAACATGTTGGATTTGGGTTAGGAATCATTCTACTGGATGAAGAATGGTATTGGGAACCTGCGATATTTATAATAATATATAGGTGAAGTATATGTATGAAAACAGAAATCTAAGTAAGCTTTGAAGCCCAGAAGGGCATTGGGCCCTTGACTGGGATACTTAGCTTGGAATTACATTCTGCACAGCTGTCTCAGATAAATTGATATACAATGGCATAAGACCTTGTACCTTGGATGATTGAATGTGGAAGAGAACATCCAGTCAAAAAGGGATAGTAGGTAGGATTAGGAAGAGAGTCAGTAGGTTTAGGAAGAAGAGTGAGTATAACATTTGGACCAAAAGTTCTTTAGCAGTAGGGTGTCAGTTAGAGAGTAGATGTAAATGTCAGCACATGTGAAGAGTCAGTCACAATAATGAATATGGGAAATTATGTAGGAAAGCAGATATCTATAGAGACATTGGGAAATCAGTCAAAGTATAAAGTGAGTGATAGGATTAGATATTTTCAACAGGGTTGAGTTTGAATATGTAATCTTAGGACGAAGCAACTGTGTAGTCACCGATAGGATTGACATTTGAGAGCATCAGGCATCTGGACAAGGATGTTTTTAGTAATACATGCTCACTTTCCATTTAGACTTTGGTACAATCATAAGTGTGAACTTTGCATTATGTGTCCAGAATATCACTGTGATAAAATGTATATGTAGATCAGGTGACATGAGTATTTCTTCCACCATTTCTGGGAGCAATATCTTGAAGACGTATTGATTAGTATTTGGGGGCACCAATAGGTGTACCCTGTGTCTATGAATATAGAGATAATGCATGAATAGACCATACTGTGAATAAATAATAGAACTGGTTCCGATTTACATAATGGATTGAACTGATACCTGAAAATATATAGGAAATCTAATATTGATACACAATCATTCATTCCAACCAGTTATATATCTAATGATTATATTAGGGTTATGGTTTACCATGAAGGCTGTGTGAGATTTGCTTGAAAAGTGATTATGGAAATCAAAAATAATGTGTTTGGAAAGAAGTCTCATGAAAAGACCAGTCCAGAAATATACAGGAGTACATGTGTTCTGAAGCAGGAAGTGATTGAAAGTGAACCAAATGCCTGGAAATTTGTGAAAATTGTGGATGAAATATATATCTTATGATGTGCATCAACTGAAGAAATAGTGATGTACCAGTGTCGAAAAAAAAGAAACGTCAAAATACACATCATGTATCATAGGAATCTACTTGCATTGATGCGAAACTCGGTCAGTTACAGTAGAAATATTAGGATTTCTAAGCACCATTCACTAGGAAACAAATGTGTATTTCAGGTGGATGAATATTTCTGAGAATAATCTTTTGAAAAGATGATTATAAATCCACATACATGAACATGAATGAATTTAGGGAGTGTATAATAAGACACATATATTTCATACTTTGAAAAATCTGGAGAGAGTGTGTGTGTGTGTGTGTGTGTGTGTGTGTGTGTGTGTGTATATATATATATATATATATATATATACATTCAAACATACAAACACACAGAGACTTTAAAAAGTAGAAATATATATGCCAATCAAAATTCATCATGAAATATACATCATCCACAGATCCAAAAATATTTAATTTACTGAACATGGATTTATGTATCATGTTGTTCAAGTAGAAAGCTCACCCATAGGTTGAATTTTCAGTTCCAACAGCATTTAGGAGGAGTGATCTCTTCTCACAATTTGTATCTGCCATGTCAGCCACCTCACAAGAATGTACATGGGATACCAGGTAGGATTCTATATGTGCACGTAAATATACATGTGCTGAACAGTCTACAGAGAAAGGGAGACAGGAATTCACATATTGGTTAACTTTACAAACAAATGGAGAACTACTTCTCTTAAATTGGACTAGATTTATAACACCTAGCCTTTATAATGCCAAAGGAAAGTCCAATTAGACACCATGCCTCCTCTGAACTGCATGTATTGCTATTCTGTTTGGGTTATTTTCCTCCATCATATCAGGATTGGTAATCAGAGTCCAGGAGGGTATGGGTTAGTGTCAGGGATTCAGTATTTTGAATGGAAAATAGGAAAATGAATCCAATGTGTATGCAATTCTGTGCTACACAAAAATCTTCCCACTCTCATCAAGAACAATGCCTTGACATTACCTTTGCCCCGAGTAAGACACAATTTGAAGAAAAGAGTTAGAAAATCTGTGAATACATATATACAATGGAAAATGCTCAGGAGTTCACAACCTTGGAGGTGGTAGAGGAGTTTCCATAAGTAAGGGACAGGGTAAACACTCCACAAACATGGAGCTCTGCTGGCCTAAAGACTTCTTGGGAAACTGCCTCTGAGGTTGGACCCTTGAAATATATGTTGTTGTCAGGAGCTTTATCTTCCTTTGTAGTGAGACCATCAAAGCTTGGTCTGCATCTATGTAGCCTGGAGGACATGGTTTCTGATTTTCCAGTGAACATGAGGCAGCAGTGCTGAATTCTCTCTTTGTAGGTCAACTGTGGCCACTGGGGTCTAAGTGTTTCCCCGTGTGGACTGTGAGGCCATTTGGTCATCCTCCACTTTTCCTGGTGTTTCTTGCTGCTTCACTGGGAGTTTCCTATTTGCTTCATGAAATACAAGGAGTTCAACTGGGACACAGTTCTGGAGGGAGTACTGTCACGTGTGCTGACTCAGGGTCCGAGGACAATGCACCAACCAGGCTTCTATCCCACAGAGCTTGCCCCCTTGACCATAGCAACCTGTTTCTGAACATTGCCCGGAAACCTCTCCATATAACAAGATGCCTTTACATATAAGGGTCTGCTGGCTTCACCGTGTCAGTCACAAGCCATGTGGAAGCCAATGGCAGATCCACATGGCCCCACCACAGATGTTTTATCACACACCTGCACACCACTGCTCTAGGCCCACTAATCCGCAGGCTCCAACTTACTGGCATCTCTGTTCTACACCATTTTCATGAAACCCAGTCAATCAAGGCACTGTCTGGTACACTCATGATCAGCAACAGGACATCCAAAGGTTCTCCAGTGCCACCTGGTCATGGGAATTTCAAAAATTTCATGGTATTTATCAAGCCATTTTTCAAGGATGAACTTGGAGGCACTGTGGGTTTCTATTCATTCAGGAACCACTAAATGGTGAGGAATCTCATTTCAATGAAAGCTCTGGAGAAACACTCAGAGGCAAGGCTTCCCAAGAGTGGCCAAAAGGTCACATCAAGCCAGGCCCATTGAGGTCTACAATGTGAGGTCCATGTGTGTTTTGACTCTCAATTATGGCTGCCAGGTCTTTAAGAATAAAATCATGTGATATCCTGGCTGAGATTCCCAGTGCTCTGTGGAAAGCCACCCTGGGCCTAGATCTCAGTTTCCAAGGGCAACTCTCATGCGTGGCCTCCTAAAATCCCAACACAATTCATGGCAATTCTTCTCTGAGTTCAGTTCCAGAACTCAGTCTCTGAGGGGAATCACGCCAGAGTTCAAGACCAGGTGGACCAAGTCATCCCTTCCAACCGCCACAGAAATGACCACAATTCAAACCAAAACACTGCCACATGGCCCTCATCTTCTTCCATATAGGCACTCATCATAACCTCTTGCTGGAGGTTTCCATGAGGGGGCAGCCCAAGACAGCGTCTAGAATAAGCTCCCTTGACCCTCATTTGCCTAATGTCTGGGTGGCCTGGACACTCTTCCTGTGACCCAGGATTGATCAAATAGGCCTGCCATTAATACTGCTCTGCTCCTCCAATTTGAGGCCTACTGACTTTCGGGTATAGATTCTTTGTGTGAATTGGAGACATGAGAAAACCCAAGAACCTATGGGCTAGCCTCTGCAGGGCTTTGAAGAACTCATTTGACCCAAAGGATCCCTATTCTCACTTGATGGAGGTCAGGAACTTTCCAGAGGAAAGCGAGAGACTTCATCCACAATGACTGCTCTTTTTGCCATTTTGGCTTTGGATGCACACATGGGATCTTTCTTTAATCCATCAGGTGCTGAGACTCTTAAGCCACAGCCTCACACAGGGCCAAGAGGCTGATTCACACTCATCCCTTTGCACAGGAATTAAGCCAAAAGCCACAGGTGATGCCCCTTCATTTCCATTTGAAAACTGTTTACTTCAGGCTTCACAAAGGGGTGGCCTGAGGCAAAGACCTTCCTGACACTCAGGGCAACAGAACAATAGGTAAGCAAAAGGCCCAAAGCAGGGTTTCTCCACTGACACTTTACTGGTCACACTGATATCTGAGTTTTCTGAGATGCTTGCCATTCCCTTCAGTTATCCAGTGCATGGCCATGTCATAGAGCTGGGAGGTGGTACATATCTTGGACACAAAACCATGAGCCTATTCTGGAGAGTGGCCAGAATTCAGGAAGAAAACAGGAACTTAGCAAGATAGTAGGTGTTGCCCATAGATAAGGCAAGCCCCAGTCCATTCATAAATTGGAAAGGATGAATGCTGGAAAGTTTTCTACTAGACAGGATGCATCCATTGATTCATTCTCTTTTCCAATGTCTACAACCAGGGATACAGTGGGATACACAGACATAGAAACACTCGCCTTGTCCAACGACTTACTAGAAACAGTCCACTCCAAACCAAACAAACTGCCTTTCCTACCTATTCTCAGAACATGAGACAAAACCATAAACTCACACCCACACCCACTAAGGCACCTCCTTCCCCCAAGTAGGTCTGTGACTATCCGGAGTGTCTTCTGACTGGTGGGCCATACAATGTTCCCCTAAATGGCCCGTCCTCTCTCAGATCTGGCCTCCTTGGCCTACTCAATGAAGTTGTCAGGAGCCACCCGTGAGCCACTCACTACCTGCTTTCTCGGAAAAGTGCCCTCTTCAGAGTTTTCCTGGCATTTGGTCATCCTCACATCAGTAGGTACCAAGAAAGACTGACTCTGTCCTTGGTAAATGCAAACAAGTGAGCCCACTGGGACTGGGACTGAAACTGGCTCTGGGTGCCTGGCTTCCTTGTTGCCAAGTTCAGAGAGTTCCATCACAAAAGAAGTGAGGTGAGGTCACTTCCTTCAGGAACTGAATGAGGTCACTGCCTTAGCAACCAAGTTGTCCTAACAGTTGCTTCCAAGGGTCCTATGAGATGGAGGCTGCCCCTGCTTCCTGTGACACTTTCACAAGTTAGAATGGTATATCCTCCATAGGCACCCAGGAACAGCTTTCCACACAGGCCTGGTTTGGTCCATCGTGTCTACATTAAGAAGAGTGCGGCTCATTCAGACACAACCCTTCATCCTGACCAGGTTGTTTGCCATGGAAGATGACTTTTGCTCTCTCATGTCCTTCAGAGCTGCCTACATCTTCTCCAGGCATCATTTCTGCATGGACCTTTGAGTTCTCAGCACGTGGAAGATCCCCTACATTCCTCTATTGTAAGACCAACTCTGTCCCTGCTCTTCTGTAAAGTTGGATTGAGGGAACAGTGTATGGTTAGGGGTAAGAACATGTTGGATTTGGGTTAGGAATCATTCTACTGGATGAAGAATGGTATTGGGAACCTGCGATATTTATAATAATATATAGGTGAAGTATATGTATGAAAACAGAAATCTAAGTAAGCTTTGAAGCCCAGAAGGGCATTGGGCCCTTGACTGGGATACTTAGCTTGGAATTACATTCTGCACAGCTGTCTCAGATAAATTGATATACAATGGCATAAGACCTTGTACCTTGGATGATTGAATGTGGAAGAGAACATCCAGTCAAAAAGGGATAGTAGGTAGGATTAGGAAGAGAGTCAGTAGGTTTAGGAAGAAGAGTGAGTATAACATTTGGACCAAAAGTTCTTTAGCAGTAGGGTGTCAGTTAGAGAGTAGATGTAAATGTCAGCACATGTGAAGAGTCAGTCACAATAATGAATATGGGAAATTATGTAGGAAAGCAGATATCTATAGAGACATTGGGAAATCAGTCAAAGTATAAAGTGAGTGATAGGATTAGATATTTTCAACAGGGTTGAGTTTGAATATGTAATCTTAGGACGAAGCAACTGTGTAGTCACCGATAGGATTGACATTTGAGAGCATCAGGCATCTGGACAAGGATGTTTTTAGTAATACATGCTCACTTTCCATTTAGACTTTGGAACAATCATAAGTGTGAACTTTGCATTATGTGTCCAGAATATCACTGTGATAAAATGTATATGTAGATCAGGTGACATGAGTATTTCTTCCACCATTTCTGGGAGCAATATCTTGAAGACGTATTGATTAGTATTTGGGGGCACCAATAGGTGTACCCTGTGTCTATGAATATAGAGATAATGCATGAATAGACCATACTGTGAATAAATAATAGAACTGGTTCCGATTTACATAATGGATTGAACTGATACCTGAAAATATATAGGAAATCTAATATTGATACACAGTCATTCATTCCAACCAGTTATATATCTAATGATTATATTAGGGTTATGGTTTACCATGAAGGCTGTGTGAGATTTGCTTGAAAAGTGATTATGGAAATCAAAAATAATGTGTTTGGAAAGAAGTCTCATGAAAAGACCAGTCCAGAAATATACAGGAGTACATGTGTTCTGAAGCAGGAAGTGATTGAAAGTGAACCAAATGCCAGGAAATTTGTGAAAATTGTGGATGAAATATATATCTTATGATGTGCATCAACTGAAGAAATAGTGATGTACCAGTGTCGAAAAAAAAGAAACGTCAAAATACACATCATGTATCATAGGAATCTACTTGCATTGATGCGAAACTCGGTCAGTTACAGTAGAAATATTAGGATTTCTAAGCACCATTCACTAGGAAACAAATGTGTATTTCAGGTGGATGAATATTTCTGAGAATAATCTTTTGAAAAGATGATTATAAATCCACATACATGAACATGAATGAATTTAGGGAGTGTATAATAAGACACATATATTTCATACTTTGAAAAATCTGGAGAGAGAGAGTGTGTGTGTGTGTGTGTGTGTGTGTGTGTGTGTATATGTATATATATATATATATATATATATATATATATATATATATACATTCAAACATACAAACACACAGAGACTTTAAAAAGTAGAAATATATATGCCAATCAAAATTCATCATGAAATATACATCATCCACAGATCCAAAAATATTTAATTTACTGAACATGGATTTATGTATCATGTTGTTCAAGTAGAAAGCTCACCCATAGGTTGAATTTTCAGTTCCAACAGCATTTAGGAGGAGTGATCTCTTCTCACAATTTGTATCTGCCATGTCAGCCACCTCACAAGAATGTACATGGGATACCAGGTAGGATTCTATATGTGCACGTAAATATACATGTGCTGAACAGTCTACAGAGAAAGGGAGACAGGAATTCACATATTGGTTAACTTTACAAACAAATGGAG
Source organism: Urocitellus parryii (assembly GCF_045843805.1). Taxonomy (NCBI): domain Eukaryota; kingdom Metazoa; phylum Chordata; class Mammalia; order Rodentia; family Sciuridae; genus Urocitellus; species Urocitellus parryii. The sequence continues at coordinate 57,307,686 of NC_135539.1, forward strand.
AACTACTTCTCTTAAATTGGACTAGATTTATAACACCTAGCCTTTATAATGCCAAAGGAAAGTCCAATTAGACACCATGCCTCCTCTGAACTGCATGTATTGCTATTCTGTTTGGGTTATTTTCCTCCATCATATCAGGATTGGTAATCAGAGTCCAGGAGGGTATGGGTTAGTGTCAGGGATTCAGTATTTTGAATGGAAAAGAGGAAAATGAATCCAATGTGTATGCAATTCTGTGCTACACAAAAATCTTCCCACTCTCATCAAGAACAATGCCTTGACATTACCTTTGCCCCGAGTAAGACACAATTTGAAGAAAAGAGTTAGAAAATCTGTGAATACATATATACAATGGAAAATGCTCAGGAGTTCACAACCTTGGAGGTGGTAGAGGAGTTTCCATAAGTAAGGGACAGGGTAAACACTCCACAAACATGGAGCTCTGCTGGCCTAAAGACTTCTTGGGAAACTGCCTCTGAGGTTGGACCCTTGAAATATATGTTGTTGTCAGGAGCTTTATCTTCCTTTGTAGTGAGACCATCAAAGCTTGGTCTGCATCTATGTAGCCTGGAGGACATGGTTTCTGATTTTCCAGTGAACATGAGGCAGCAGTGCTGAATTCTCTCTTTGTAGGTCAACTGTGGCCACTGGGGTCTAAGTGTTTCCCCGTGTGGACTGTGAGACCATTTGGTCATCCTCCACTTTTCCTGGTGTTTCTTGCTGCTTCACTGGGAGTTTCCTATTTGCTTCATGAAATACAAGGAGTTCAACTGGGACACAGTTCTGGAGGGAGTACTGTCACGTGTGCTGACTCAGGGTCCGAGGACAATGCACCAACCAGGCTTCTATCCCACAGAGCTTGCCCCCTTGACCATAGCAACCTGTTTCTGAACATTGCCCGGAAACCTCTCCATATAACAAGATGCCTTTACATATAAGGGTCTGCTGGCTTCACCGTGTCAGTCACAAGCCATGTGGAAGCCAATGGCAGATCCACATGGCCCCACCACAGATGTTTTATCACACACCTGCACACCACTGCTCTAGGCCCACTAATCCGCAGGCTCCAACTTACTGGCATCTCTGTTCTACACCATTTTCATGAAACCCAGTCAATCAAGGCACTGTCTGGTACACTCATGATCAGCAACAGGACATCCAAAGGTTCTCCAGTGCCACCTGGTCATGGGAATTTCAAAAATTTCATGGTATTTATCAAGCCATTTTTCAAGGATGAACTTGGAGGCACTGTGGGTTTCTATTCATTCAGGAACCACTAAATGGTGAGGAATCTCATTTCAATGAAAGCTCTGGAGAAACACTCAGAGGCAAGGCTTCCCAAGAGTGGCCAAAAGGTCACATCAAGCCAGGCCCATTGAGGTCTACAATGTGAGGTCCATGTGTGTTTTGACTCTCAATTATGGCTGCCAGGTCTTTAAGAATAAAATCATGTGATATCCTGGCTGAGATTCCCAGTGCTCTGTGGAAAGCCACCCTGGGCCTAGATCTCAGTTTCCAAGGGCAACTCTCATGCGTGGCCTCCTAAAATCCCAACACAATTCATGGCAATTCTTCTCTGAGTTCAGTTCCAGAACTCAGTCTCTGAGGGGAATCACGCCAGAGTTCAAGACCAGGTGGACCAAGTCATCCCTTCCAACCGCCACAGAAATGACCACAATTCAAACCAAAACACTGCCACATGGCCCTCATCTTCTTCCATATAGGCACTCATCATAACCTCTTGCTGGAGGTTTCCATGAGGGGGCAGCCCAAGACAGCGTCTAGAATAAGCTCCCTTGACCCTCATTTGCCTAATGTCTGGGTGGCCTGGACACTCTTCCTGTGACCCAGGATTGATCAAATAGGCCTGCCATTAATACTGCTCTGCTCCTCCAATTTGAGGCCTACTGACTTTCGGGTATAGATTCTTTGTGTGAATTGGAGACATGAGAAAACCCAAGAACCTATGGGCTAGCCTCTGCAGGGCTTTGAAGAACTCATTTGACCCAAAGGATCCCTATTCTCACTTGATGGAGGTCAGGAACTTTCCAGAGGAAAGCGAGAGACTTCATCCACAATGACTGCTCTTTTTGCCATTTTGGCTTTGGATGCACACATGGGATCTTTCTTTAATCCATCAGGTGCTGAGACTCTAAGCCACAGCCTCACACAGGGCCAAGAGGCTGATTCACACACATCCCTTTGCACAGGAATTAAGCCAAAAGCCACAGGTGATGCCCCTTCATTTCCATTTGAAAACTGTTTACTTCAGGCTTCACAAAGGGGTGGCCTGAGGCAAAGACCTTCCTGACACTCAGGGCAACAGAACAATAGGTAAGCAAAAGGCCCAAAGCAGGGTTTCTCCACTGACACTTTACTGGTCACACTGATATCTGAGTTTTCTGAGATGCTTGCCATTCCCTTCAGTTATCCAGTGCATGGCCATGTCATAGAGCTGGGAGGTGGTACATATCTTGGACACAAAACCATGAGCCTATTCTGGAGAGTGGCCAGAATTCAGGAAGAAAACAGGAACTTAGCAAGATAGTAGGTGTTGCCCATAGATAAGGCAAGCCCCAGTCCATTCATAAATTGGAAAGGATGAATGCTGGAAAGTTTTCTACTAGACAGGATGCATCCATTGATTCATTCTCTTTTCCAATGTCTACAACCAGGGATACAGTGGGATACACAGACATAGAAACACTCGCCTTGTCCAACGACTTACTAGAAACAGTCCACTCCAAACCAAACAAACTGCCTTTCCTACCTATTCTCAGAACATGAGACAAAACCATAAACTCACACCCACACCCACTAAGGCACCTCCTTCCCCCAAGTAGGTCTGTGACTATCCGGAGTGTCTTCTGACTGGTGGGCCATACAATGTTCCCCTAAATGGCCCGTCCTCTCTCAGATCTGGCCTCCTTGGCCTACTCAATGAAGTTGTCAGGAGCCACCCGTGAGCCACTCACTACCTGCTTTCTCGGAAAAGTGCCCTCTTCAGAGTTTTCCTGGCATTTGGTCATCCTCACATCAGTAGGTACCAAGAAAGACTGACTCTGTCCTTGGTAAATGCAAACAAGTGAGCCCACTGGGACTGGGACTGAAACTGGCTCTGGGTGCCTGGCTTCCTTGTTGCCAAGTTCAGAGAGTTCCATCACAAAAGAAGTGAGGTGAGGTCACTTCCTTCAGGAACTGAATGAGGTCACTGCCTTAGCAACCAAGTTGTCCTAACAGTTGCTTCCAAGGGTCCTATGAGATGGAGGCTGCCCCTGCTTCCTGTGACACTTTCACAAGTTAGAATGGTATATCCTCCATAGGCACCCAGGAACAGCTTTCCACACAGGCCTGGTTTGGTCCATCTTGTCTACATTAAGAAGAGTGCGGCTCATTCAGACACAACCCTTCATCCTGACCAGGTTGTTTGCCATGGAAGATGACTTTTGCTCTCTCATGTCCTTCAGAGCTGCCTACATCTTCTCCAGGCATCATTTCTGCATGGACCTTTGAGTTCTCAGCACGTGGAAGATCCCCTACATTCCTCTATTGTAAGACCAACTCTGTCCCTGCTCTTCTGTAAAGTTGGATTGAGGGAACAGTGTATGGTTAGGGGTAAGAACATGTTGGATTTGGGTTAGGAATCATTCTACTGGATGAAGAATGGTATTGGGAACCTGCAATATTTATAATAATATATAGGTGAAGTATATGTATGAAAACAGAAATCTAAGTAAGCTTTGAAGCCCAGAAGGGCATTGGGCCCTTGACTGGGATACTTAGCTTGGAATTACATTCTGCACAGCTGTCTCAGATAAATTGATATACAATGGCATAAGACCTTGTACCTTGGATGATTGAATGTGGAAGAGAACATCCAGTCAAAAAGGGATAGTAGGTAGGATTAGGAAGAGAGTCAGTAGGTTTAGGAAGAAGAGTGAGTATAACATTTGGACCAAAAGTTCTTTAGCAGTAGGGTGTCAGTTAGAGAGTAGATGTAAATGTCAGCACATGTGAAGAGTCAGTCACAATAATGAATATGGGAAATTATATAGGAAAGCAGATATCAATAGAGACATTGGGAAATCAGTCAAAGTATAAAGTGAGTGATAGGATTAGATATTTTCAACAGGGTTGAGTTTGAATATGTAATCTTAGGACGAAGCAACTGTGTAGTCACCGATAGGATTGACATTTGAGAGCATCAGGCATCTGGACAAGGATGTTTTTAGTAATACATGCTCACTTTCCATTTAGACTTTGGAACAATCATAAGTGTGAACTTTGCATTATGTGTCCAGAATATCACTGTGATAAAATGTATATGTAGATCAGGTGACATGAGTATTTCTTCCACCATTTCTGGGAGCAATATCTTGAAGACGTATTGATTAGTATTTGGGGGCACCAATAGGTGTACCCTGTGTCTATGAATATAGAGATAATGCATGAATAGACCATACTGTGAATAAATAATAGAACTGGTTCCGATTTACATAATGGATTGAACTGATACCTGAAAATATATAGGAAATCTAATATTGATACACAATCATTCATTCCAACCAGTTATATATCTAATGATTATATTAGGGTTATGGTTTACCATGAAGGCTGTGTGAGATTTGCTTGAAAAGTGATTATGGAAATCAAAAATAATGTGTTTGGAAAGAAGTCTCATGAAAAGACCAGTCCAGAAATATACAGGAGTACATGTGTTCTGAAGCAGGAAGTGATTGAAAGTGAACCAAATGCCTGGAAATTTGTGAAAATTGTGGATGAAATATATATCTTATGATGTGCATCAACTGAAGAAATAGTGATGTACCAGTGTCGAAAAAAAAGAAACGTCAAAATACACATCATGTATCATAGGAATCTACTTGCATTGATGCGAAACTCGGTCAGTTACAGTAGAAATATTAGGATTTCTAAGCACCATTCACTAGGAAACAAATGTGTATTTCAGGTGGATGAATATTTCTGAGAATAATCTTTTGAAAAGATGATTATAAATCCACATACATGGACATGAATGAATTTAGGGAGTGTATAATAAGACACATATATTTCATACTTTGAAAAATCTGGAGAGAGAGAGTGTGTGTGTGTGTGTGTGTGTGTGTGTGTGTATATGTATATATATATATATATATATATATATATATATATATATATATACATTCAAACATACAAACACACAGAGACTTTAAAAAGTAGAAATATATATGCCAATCAAAATTCATCATGAAATATACATCATCCACAGATCCAAAAATATTTAATTTACTGAACATGGATTTATGTATCATGTTGTTCAAGTAGAAAGCTCACCCATAGGTTGAATTTTCAGTTCCAACAGCATTTAGGAGGAGTGATCTCTTCTCACAATTTGTATCTGCCATGTCAGCCACCTCTCAAGAATGTACATGGGATACCAGGTAGGATTCTATATGTGCACGTAAATATACATGTGCTGAACAGTCTACAGAGAAAGGGAGACAGGAATTCACATATTGGTTAACTTTACAAACAAATGGAGAACTACTTCTCTTAAATTGGACTAGATTTATAACACCTAGCCTTTATAATGCCAAAGGAAAGTCCAATTAGACACCATGCCTCCTCTGAACTGCATGTATTGCTATTCTGTTTGGGTTATTTTCCTCCATCATATCAGGATTGGTAATCAGAGTCCAGGAGGGTATGGGTTAGTGTCAGGGATTCAGTATTTTGAATGGAAAATAGGAAAATGAATCCAATGTGTATGCAATTCTGTGCTACACAAAAATCTTCCCACTCTCATCAAGAACAATGCCTTGACATTACCTTTGCCCCGAGTAAGACACAATTTGAAGAAAAGAGTTAGAAAATCTGTGAATACATATATACAATGGAAAATGCTCAGGAGTTCACAACCTTGGAGGTGGTAGAGGAGTTTCCATAAGTAAGGGACAGGGTAAACACTCCACAAACATGGAGCTCTGCTGGCCTAAAGACTTCTTGGGAAACTGCCTCTGAGGTTGGACCCTTGAAATATATGTTGTTGTCAGGAGCTTTATCTTCCTTTGTAGTGAGACCATCAAAGCTTGGTCTGCATCTATGTAGCCTGGAGGACATGGTTTCTGATTTTCCAGTGAACATGAGGCAGCAGTGCTGAATTCTCTCTTTGTAGGTCAACTGTGGCCACTGGGGTCTAAGTGTTTCCCCGTGTGGACTGTGAGGCCATTTGGTCATCCTCCACTTTTCCTGGTGTTTCTTGCTGCTTCACTGGGAGTTTCCTATTTGCTTCATGAAATACAAGGAGTTCAACTGGGACACAGTTCTGGAGGGAGTACTGTCACGTGTGCTGACTCAGGGTCCGAGGACAATGCACCAACCAGGCTTCTATCCCACAGAGCTTGCCCCCTTGACCATAGCAACCTGTTTCTGAACATTGCCCGGAAACCTCTCCATATAACAAGATGCCTTTACATATAAGGGTCTGCTGGCTTTACCGTGTCAGTCACAAGCCATGTGGAAGCCAATGGCAGATCCACATGGCCCCACCACAGATGTTTTATCACACACCTGCACACCACTGCTCTAGGCCCACTAATCCGCAGGCTCCAACTTACTGGCATCTCTGTTCTACACCATTTTCATGAAACCCAGTCAATCAAGGCACTGTCTGGTACACTCATGATCAGCAACAGGACATCCAAAGGTTCTCCAGTGCCACCTGGTCATGGGAATTTCAAAAATTTCATGGTATTTATCAAGCCATTTTTCAAGGATGAACTTGGAGGCACTGTGGGTTTCTATTCATTCAGGAACCACTAAATGGTGAGGAATCTCATTTCAATGAAAGCTCTGGAGAAACACTCAGAGGCAAGGCTTCCCAAGAGTGGCCAAAAGGTCACATCAAGCCAGGCCCATTGAGGTCTACAATGTGAGGTCCATGTGTGTTTTGACTCTCAATTATGGCTGCCAGGTCTTTAAGAATAAAATCATGTGATATCCTGGCTGAGATTCCCAGTGCTCTGTGGAAAGCCACCCTGGGCCTAGATCTCAGTTTCCAAGGGCAACTCTCATGCGTGGCCTCCTAAAATCCCAACACAATTCATGGCAATTCTTCTCTGAGTTCAGTTCCAGAACTCAGTCTCTGAGGGGAATCACGCCAGAGTTCAAGACCAGGTGGACCAAGTCATCCCTTCCAACCGCCACAGAAATGACCACAATTCAAACCAAAACACTGCCACATGGCCCTCATCTTCTTCCATATAGGCACTCATCATAACCTCTTGCTGGAGGTTTCCATGAGGGGGCAGCCCAAGACAGCGTCTAGAATAAGCTCCCTTGACCCTCATTTGCCTAATGTCTGGGTGGCCTGGACACTCTTCCTGTGACCCAGGATTGATCAAATAGGCCTGCCATTAATACTGCTCTGCTCCTCCAATTTGAGGCCTACTGACTTTCGGGTATAGATTCTTTGTGTGAATTGGAGACATGAGAAAACCCAAGAACCTATGGGCTAGCCTCTGCAGGGCTTTGAAGAACTCATTTGACCCAAAGGATCCCTATTCTCACTTGATGGAGGTCAGGAACTTTCCAGAGGAAAGCGAGAGACTTCATCCACAATGACTGCTCTTTTTGCCATTTTGGCTTTGGATGCACACATGGGATCTTTCTTTAATCCATCAGGTGCTGAGACTCTAAGCCACAGCCTCACACAGGGCCAAGAGGCTGATTCACACTCATCCCTTTGCACAGGAATTAAGCCAAAAGCCACAGGTGATGCCCCTTCATTTCCATTTGAAAACTGTTTACTTCAGGCTTCACAAAGGGGTGGCCTGAGGCAAAGACCTTCCTGACACTCAGGGCAACAGAACAATAGGTAAGCAAAAGGCCCAAAGCAGGGTTTCTCCACTGACACTTTACTGGTCACACTGATATCTGAGTTTTCTGAGATGCTTGCCATTCCCTTCAGTTATCCAGTGCATGGCCATGTCATAGAGCTGGGAGGTGGTACATATCTTGGACACAAAACCATGAGCCTATTCTGGAGAGTGGCCAGAATTCAGGAAGAAAACAGGAACTTAGCAAGATAGTAGGTGTTGCCCATAGATAAGGCAAGCCCCAGTCCATTCATAAATTGGAAAGGATGAATGCTGGAAAGTTTTCTACTAGACAGGATGCATCCATTGATTCATTCTCTTTTCCAATGTCTACAACCAGGGATACAGTGGGATACACAGACATAGAAACACTCGCCTTGTCCAACGACTTACTAGAAACAGTCCACTCCAAACCAAACAAACTGCCTTTCCTACCTATTCTCAGAACATGAGACAAAACCATAAACTCACACCCACACCCACTAAGGCACCTCCTTCCCCCAAGTAGGTCTGTGACTATCCGGAGTGTCTTCTGACTGGTGGGCCATACAATGTTCCCCTAAATGGCCCGTCCTCTCTCAGATCTGGCCTCCTTGGCCTACTCAATGAAGTTGTCAGGAGCCACCCGTGAGCCACTCACTACCTGCTTTCTCGGAAAAGTGCCCTCTTCAGAGTTTTCCTGGCATTTGGTCATCCTCACATCAGTAGGTACCAAGAAAGACTGACTCTGTCCTTGGTAAATGCAAACAAGTGAGCCCACTGGGACTGGGACTGAAACTGGCTCTGGGTGCCTGGCTTCCTTGTTGCCAAGTTCAGAGAGTTCCATCACAAAAGAAGTGAGGTGAGGTCACTTCCTTCAGGAACTGAATGAGGTCACTGCCTTAGCAACCAAGTTGTCCTAACAGTTGCTTCCAAGGGTCCTATGAGATGGAGGCTGCCCCTGCTTCCTGTGACACTTTCACAAGTTAGAATGGTATATCCTCCATAGGCACCCAGGAACAGCTTTCCACACAGGCCTGGTTTGGTCCATCTTGTCTACATTAAGAAGAGTGCGGCTCATTCAGACACAACCCTTCATCCTGACCAGGTTGTTTGCCATGGAAGATGACTTTTGCTCTCTCATGTCCTTCAGAGCTGCCTACATCTTCTCCAGGCATCATTTCTGCATGGACCTTTGAGTTCTCAGCACGTGGAAGATCCCCTACATTCCTCTATTGTAAGACCAACTCTGTCCCTGCTCTTCTGTAAAGTTGGATTGAGGGAACAGTGTATGGTTAGGGGTAAGAACATGTTGGATTTGGGTTAGGAATCATTCTACTGGATGAAGAATGGTATTGGGAACCTGCGATATTTATAATAATATATAGGTGAAGTATATGTATGAAAACAGAAATCTAAGTAAGCTTTGAAGCCCAGAAGGGCATTGGGCCCTTGACTGGGATACTTAGCTTGGAATTACATTCTGCACAGCTGTCTCAGATAAATTGATATACAATGGCATAAGACCTTGTACCTTGGATGATTGAATGTGGAAGAGAACATCCAGTCAAAAAGGGATAGTAGGTAGGATTAGGAAGAGAGTCAGTAGGTTTAGGAAGAAGAGTGAGTATAACATTTGGACCAAAAGTTCTTTAGCAGTAGGGTGTCAGTTAGAGAGTAGATGTAAATGTCAGCACATGTGAAGAGTCAGTCACAATAATGAATATGGGAAATTATATAGGAAAGCAGATATCAATAGAGACATTGGGAAATCAGTCAAAGTATAAAGTGAGTGATAGGATTAGATATTTTCAACAGGGTTGAGTTTGAATATGTAATCTTAGGACGAAGCAACTGTGTAGTCACCGATAGGATTGACATTTGAGAGCATCAGGCATCTGGACAAGGATGTTTTTAGTAATACATGCTCACTTTCCATTTAGACTTTGGAACAATCATAAGTGTGAACTTTGCATTATGTGTCCAGAATATCACTGTGATAAAATGTATATGTAGATCAGGTGACATGAGTATTTCTTCCACCATTTCTGGGAGCAATATCTTGAAGACGTATTGATTAGTATTTGGGGGCACCAATAGGTGTACCCTGTGTCTATGAATATAGAGATAATGCATGAATAGACCATACTGTGAATAAATAATAGAACTGGTTCCGATTTACATAATGGATTGAACTGATACCTGAAAATATATAGGAAATCTAATATTGATACACAATCATTCATTCCAACCAGTTATATATCTAATGATTATATTAGGGTTATGGTTTACCATGAAGGCTGTGTGAGATTTGCTTGAAAAGTGATTATGGAAATCAAAAATAATGTGTTTGGAAAGAAGTCTCATGAAAAGACCAGTCCAGAAATATACAGGAGTACATGTGTTCTGAAGCAGGAAGTGATTGAAAGTGAACCAAATGCCTGGAAATTTGTGAAAATTGTGGATGAAATATATATCTTATGATGTGCATCAACTGAAGAAATAGTGATGTACCAGTGTCGAAAAAAAAGAAACGTCAAAATACACATCATGTATCATAGGAATCTACTTGCATTGATGCGAAACTCGGTCAGTTACAGTAGAAATATTAGGATTTCTAAGCACCATTCACTAGGAAACAAATGTGTATTTCAGGTGGATGAATATTTCTGAGAATAATCTTTTGAAAAGATGATTATAAATCCACATACATGAACATGAATGAATTTAGGGAGTGTATAATAAGACACATATATTTCATACTTTGAAAAATCTGGAGAGTGTGTGTGTGTGTGTGTGTGTGTGTGTGTGTGTGTGTATATATATATATATATATATATATATATATATATATACATTCAAACATACAAACACACAGAGACTTTAAAAAGTAGAAATATATATGCCAATCAAAATTCATCATGAAATATACATCATCCACAGATCCAAAAATATTTAATTTACTGAACATGGATTTATGTATCATGTTGTTCAAGTAGAAAGCTCACCCATAGGTTGAATTTTCAGTTCCAACAGCATTTAGGAGGAGTGATCTCTTCTCACAATTTGTATCTGCCATGTCAGCCACCTCACAAGAATGTACATGGGATACCAGGTAGGATTCTATATGTGCACGTAAATATACATGTGCTGAACAGTCTACAGAGAAAGGGAGACAGGAATTCACATATTGGTTAACTTTACAAACAAATGGAGAACTACTTCTCTTAAATTGGACTAGATTTATAACACCTAGCCTTTATAATGCCAAAGGAAAGTCCAATTAGACACCATGCCTCCTCTGAACTGCATGTATTGCTATTCTGTTTGGGTTATTTTCCTCCATCATATCAGGATTGGTAATCAGAGTCCAGGAGGGTATGGGTTAGTGTCAGGGATTCAGTATTTTGAATGGAAAATAGGAAAATGAATCCAATGTGTATGCAATTCTGTGCTACACAAAAATCTTCCCACTCTCATCAAGAACAATGCCTTGACATTACCTTTGCCCCGAGTAAGACACAATTTGAAGAAAAGAGTTAGAAAATCTGTGAATACATATATACAATGGAAAATGCTCAGGAGTTCACAACCTTGGAGGTGGTAGAGGAGTTTCCATAAGTAAGGGACAGGGTAAACACTCCACAAACATGGAGCTCTGCTGGCCTAAAGACTTCTTGGGAAACTGCCTCTGAGGTTGGACCCTTGAAATATATGTTGTTGTCAGGAGCTTTATCTTCCTTTGTAGTGAGACCATCAAAGCTTGGTCTGCATCTATGTAGCCTGGAGGACATGGTTTCTGATTTTCCAGTGAACATGAGGCAGCAGTGCTGAATTCTCTCTTTGTAGGTCAACTGTGGCCACTGGGGTCTAAGTGTTTCCCCGTGTGGACTGTGAGGCCATTTGGTCATCCTCCACTTTTCCTGGTGTTTCTTGCTGCTTCACTGGGAGTTTCCTATTTGCTTCATGAAATACAAGGAGTTCAACTGGGACACAGTTCTGGAGGGAGTACTGTCATGTGTGCTGACTCAGGGTCCGAGGACAATGCACCAACCAGGCTTCTATCCCACAGAGCTTGCCCCCTTGACCATAGCAACCTGTTTCTGAACATTGCCCGGAAACCTCTCCATATAACAAGATGCCTTTATATATAAGGGTCTGCTGGCTTCACCGTGTCAGTCACAAGCCATGTGGAAGCCAATGGCAGATCCACATGGCCCCACCACAGATGTTTTATCACACACCTGCACACCACTGCTCTAGGCCCACTAATCCGCAGGCTCCAACTTACTGGCATCTCTGTTCTACACCATTTTCATGAAACCCAGTCAATCAAGGCACTGTCTGGTACACTCATGATCAGCAACAGGACATCCAAAGGTTCTCCAGTGCCACCTGGTCATGGGAATTTCAAAAATTTCATGGTATTTATCAAGCCATTTTTCAAGGATGAACTTGGAGGCACTGTGGGTTTCTATTCATTCAGGAACCACTAAATGGTGAGGAAGCTCATTTCAATGAAAGCTCTGGAGAAACACTCAGAGGCAAGGCTTCCCAAGAGTGGCCAAAAGGTCACATCAAGCCAGGCCCATTGAGGTCTACAATGTGAGGTCCATGTGTGTTTTGACTCTCAATTATGGCTGCCAGGTCTTTAAGAATAAAATCATGTGATATCCTGGCTGAGATTCCCAGTGCTCTGTGGAAAGCCACCCTGGGCCTAGATCTCAGTTTCCAAGGGCAACTCTCATGCGTGGCCTCCTAAAATCCCAACACAATTCATGGCAATTCTTCTCTGAGTTCAGTTCCAGAACTCAGTCTCTGAGGGGAATCACGCCAGAGTTCAAGACCAGGTGGACCAAGTCATCCCTTCCAACCGCCACAGAAATGACCACAATTCAAACCAAAACACTGCCACATGGCCCTCATCTTCTTCCATATAGGCACTCATCATAACCTCTTGCTGGAGGTTTCCATGAGGGGGCAGCCCAAGACAGCGTCTAGAATAAGCTCCCTTGCCCCTCATTTGCCTAATGTCTGGGTGGCCTGGACACTCTTCCTGTGACCCAGGATTGATCAAATAGGCCTGCCATTAATACTGCTCTGCTCCTCCAATTTGAGGCCTACTGACTTTCGGGTATAGATTCTTTGTGTGAATTGGAGACATGAGAAAACCCAAGAACCTATGGGCTAGCCTCTGCAGGGCTTTGAAGAACTCATTTGACCCAAAGGATCCCTATTCTCACTTGATGGAGGTCAGGAACTTTCCAGAGGAAAGCGAGAGACTTCATCCACAATGACTGCTCTTTTTGCCATTTTGGCTTTGGATGCACACATGGGATCTTTCTTTAATCCATCAGGTGCTGAGACTCTAAGCCACAGCCTCACACAGGGCCAAGAGGCTGATTCACACACATCCCTTTGCACAGGAATTAAGCCAAAAGCCACAGGTGATGCCCCTTCATTTCCATTTGAAAACTGTTTACTTCAGGCTTCACAAAGGGGTGGCCTGAGGCAAAGACCTTCCTGACACTCAGGGCAACAGAACAATAGGTAAGCAAAAGGCCCAAAGCAGGGTTTCTCCACTGACACTTTACTGGTCACACTGATATCTGAGTTTTCTGAGATGCTTGCCATTCCCTTCAGTTATCCAGTGCATGGCCATGTCATAGAGCTGGGAGGTGGTACATATCTTGGACACAAAACCATGAGCCTATTCTGGAGAGTGGCCAGAATTCAGGAAGAAAACAGGAACTTAGCAAGATAGTAGGTGTTGCCCATAGATAAGGCAAGCCCCAGTCCATTCATAAATTGGAAAGGATGAATGCTGGAAAGTTTTCTACTAGACAGGATGCATCCATTGATTCATTCTCTTTTCCAATGTCTACAACCAGGGATACAGTGGGATACACAGACATAGAAACACTCGCCTTGTCCAACGACTTACTAGAAACAGTCCACTCCAAACCAAACAAACTGCCTTTCCTACCTATTCTCAGAACATGAGACAAAACCATAAACTCACACCCACACCCACTAAGGCACCTCCTTCCCCCAAGTAGGTCTGTGACTATCCGGAGTGTCTTCTGACTGGTGGGCCATACAATGTTCCCCTAAATGGCCCGTCCTCTCTCAGATCTGGCCTCCTTGGCCTACTCAATGAAGTTGTCAGGAGCCACCCGTGAGCCACTCACTACCTGCTTTCTCGGAAAAGTGCCCTCTTCAGAGTTTTCCTGGCATTTGGTCATCCTCACATCAGTAGGTACCAAGAAAGACTGACTCTGTCCTTGGTAAATGCAAACAAGTGAGCCCACTGGGACTGGGACTGAAACTGGCTCTGGGTGCCTGGCTTCCTTGTTGCCAAGTTCAGAGAGTTCCATCACAAAAGAAGTGAGGTGAGGTCACTTCCTTCAGGAACTGAATGAGGTCACTGCCTTAGCAACCAAGTTGTCCTAACAGTTGCTTCCAAGGGTCCTATGAGATGGAGGCTGCCCCTGCTTCCTGTGACACTTTCACAAGTTAGAATGGTATATCCTCCATAGGCACCCAGGAACAGCTTTCCACACAGGCCTGGTTTGGTCCATCTTGTCTACATTAAGAAGAGTGCGGCTCATTCAGACACAACCCTTCATCCTGACCAGGTTGTTTGCCATGGAAGATGACTTTTGCTCTCTCATGTCCTTCAGAGCTGCCTACATCTTCTCCAGGCATCATTTCTGCATGGACCTTTGAGTTCTCAGCACGTGGAAGATCCCCTACATTCCTCTATTGTAAGACCAACTCTGTCCCTGCTCTTCTGTAAAGTTGGATTGAGGGAACAGTGTATGGTTAGGGGTAAGAACATGTTGGATTTGGGTTAGGAATCATTCTACTGGATGAAGAATGGTATTGGGAACCTGCGATATTTATAATAATATATAGGTGAAGTATATGTATGAAAACAGAAATCTAAGTAAGCTTTGAAGCCCAGAAGGGCATTGGGCCCTTGACTGGGATACTTAGCTTGGAATTACATTCTGCACAGCTGTCTCAGATAAATTGATATACAATGGCATAAGACCTTGTACCTTGGATGATTGAATGTGGAAGAGAACATCCAGTCAAAAAGGGATAGTAGGTAGGATTAGGAAGAGAGTCAGTAGGTTTAGGAAGAAGAGTGAGTATAACATTTGGACCAAAAGTTCTTTAGCAGTAGGGTGTCAGTTAGAGAGTAGATGTAAATGTCAGCACATGTGAAGAGTCAGTCACAATAATGAATATGGGAAATTATGTAGGAAAGCAGATATCTATAGAGACATTGGGAAATCAGTCAAAGTATAAAGTGAGTGATAGGATTAGATATTTTCAACAGGGTTGAGTTTGAATATGTAATCTTAGGACGAAGCAACTGTGTAGTCACCGATAGGATTGACATTTGAGAGCATCAGGCATCTGGACAAGGATGTTTTTAGTAATACATGCTCACTTTCCATTTAGACTTTGGTACAATCATAAGTGTGAACTTTGCATTATGTGTCCAGAATATCACTGTGATAAAATGTATATGTAGATCAGGTGACATGAGTATTTCTTCCACCATTTCTGGGAGCAATATCTTGAAGACGTATTGATTAGTATTTGGGGGCACCAATAGGTGTACCCTGTGTCTATGAATATAGAGATAATGCATGAATAGACCATACTGTGAATAAATAATAGAACTGGTTCCGATTTACATAATGGATTGAACTGATACCTGAAAATATATAGGAAATCTAATATTGATACACAATCATTCATTCCAACCAGTTATATATCTAATGATTATATTAGGGTTATGGTTTACCATGAAGGCTGTGTGAGATTTGCTTGAAAAGTGATTATGGAAATCAAAAATAATGTGTTTGGAAAGAAGTCTCATGAAAAGACCAGTCCAGAAATATACAGGAGTACATGTGTTCTGAAGCAGGAAGTGATTGAAAGTGAACCAAATGCCTGGAAATTTGTGAAAATTGTGGATGAAATATATATCTTATGATGTGCATCAACTGAAGAAATAGTGATGTACCAGTGTCGAAAAAAAAGAAACGTCAAAATACACATCATGTATCATAGGAATCTACTTGCATTGATGCGAAACTCGGTCAGTTACAGTAGAAATATTAGGATTTCTAAGCACCATTCACTAGGAAACAAATGTGTATTTCAGGTGGATGAATATTTCTGAGAATAATCTTTTGAAAAGATGATTATAAATCCACATACATGAACATGAATGAATTTAGGGAGTGTATAATAAGACACATATATTTCATACTTTGAAAAATCTGGAGAGAGTGTGTGTGTGTGTGTGTGTGTGTGTGTGTGTATATATATATATATATATATATATATATACATTCAAACATACAAACACACAGAGACTTTAAAAAGTAGAAATATATATGCCAATCAAAATTCATCATGAAATATACATCATCCACAGATCCAAAAATATTTAATTTACTGAACATGGATTTATGTATCATGTTGTTCAAGTAGAAAGCTCACCCATAGGTTGAATTTTCAGTTCCAACAGCATTTAGGAGGAGTGATCTCTTCTCACAATTTGTATCTGCCATGTCAGCCACCTCACAAGAATGTACATGGGATACCAGGTAGGATTCTATATGTGCACGTAAATATACATGTGCTGAACAGTCTACAGAGAAAGGGAGACAGGAATTCACATATTGGTTAACTTTACAAACAAATGGAGAACTACTTCTCTTAAATTGGACTAGATTTATAACACCTAGCCTTTATAATGCCAAAGGAAAGTCCAATTAGACACCATGCCTCCTCTGAACTGCATGTATTGCTATTCTGTTTGGGTTATTTTCCTCCATCATATCAGGATTGGTAATCAGAGTCCAGGAGGGTATGGGTTAGTGTCAGGGATTCAGTATTTTGAATGGAAAATAGGAAAATGAATCCAATGTGTATGCAATTCTGTGCTACACAAAAATCTTCCCACTCTCATCAAGAACAATGCCTTGACATTACCTTTGCCCCGAGTAAGACACAATTTGAAGAAAAGAGTTAGAAAATCTGTGAATACATATATACAATGGAAAATGCTCAGGAGTTCACAACCTTGGAGGTGGTAGAGGAGTTTCCATAAGTAAGGGACAGGGTAAACACTCCACAAACATGGAGCTCTGCTGGCCTAAAGACTTCTTGGGAAACTGCCTCTGAGGTTGGACCCTTGAAATATATGTTGTTGTCAGGAGCTTTATCTTCCTTTGTAGTGAGACCATCAAAGCTTGGTCTGCATCTATGTAGCCTGGAGGACATGGTTTCTGATTTTCCAGTGAACATGAGGCAGCAGTGCTGAATTCTCTCTTTGTAGGTCAACTGTGGCCACTGGGGTCTAAGTGTTTCCCCGTGTGGACTGTGAGGCCATTTGGTCATCCTCCACTTTTCCTGGTGTTTCTTGCTGCTTCACTGGGAGTTTCCTATTTGCTTCATGAAATACAAGGAGTTCAACTGGGACACAGTTCTGGAGGGAGTACTGTCACGTGTGCTGACTCAGGGTCCGAGGACAATGCACCAACCAGGCTTCTATCCCACAGAGCTTGCCCCCTTGACCATAGCAACCTGTTTCTGAACATTGCCCGGAAACCTCTCCATATAACAAGATGCCTTTACATATAAGGGTCTGCTGGCTTCACCGTGTCAGTCACAAGCCATGTGGAAGC
Source organism: Urocitellus parryii (assembly GCF_045843805.1). NCBI lineage: Eukaryota > Metazoa > Chordata > Mammalia > Rodentia > Sciuridae > Urocitellus > Urocitellus parryii. The sequence continues at coordinate 57,325,258 of NC_135539.1, forward strand.
CAATGGCAGATCCACATGGCCCCACCACAGATGTTTTATCACACACCTGCACACCACTGCTCTAGGCCCACTAATCCGCAGGCTCCAACTTACTGGCATCTCTGTTCTACACCATTTTCATGAAACCCAGTCAATCAAGGCACTGTCTGGTACACTCATGATCAGCAACAGGACATCCAAAGGTTCTCCAGTGCCACCTGGTCATGGGAATTTCAAAAATTTCATGGTATTTATCAAGCCATTTTTCAAGGATGAACTTGGAGGCACTGTGGGTTTCTATTCATTCAGGAACCACTAAATGGTGAGGAATCTCATTTCAATGAAAGCTCTGGAGAAACACTCAGAGGCAAGGCTTCCCAAGAGTGGCCAAAAGGTCACATCAAGCCAGGCCCATTGAGGTCTACAATGTGAGGTCCATGTGTGTTTTGACTCTCAATTATGGCTGCCAGGTCTTTAAGAATAAAATCATGTGATATCCTGGCTGAGATTCCCAGTGCTCTGTGGAAAGCCACCCTGGGCCTAGATCTCAGTTTCCAAGGGCAACTCTCATGCGTGGCCTCCTAAAATCCCAACACAATTCATGGCAATTCTTCTCTGAGTTCAGTTCCAGAACTCAGTCTCTGAGGGGAATCACGCCAGAGTTCAAGACCAGGTGGACCAAGTCATCCCTTCCAACCGCCACAGAAATGACCACAATTCAAACCAAAACACTGCCACATGGCCCTCATCTTCTTCCATATAGGCACTCATCATAACCTCTTGCTGGAGGTTTCCATGAGGGGGCAGCCCAAGACAGCGTCTAGAATAAGCTCCCTTGACCCTCATTTGCCTAATGTCTGGGTGGCCTGGACACTCTTCCTGTGACCCAGGATTGATCAAATAGGCCTGCCATTAATACTGCTCTGCTCCTCCAATTTGAGGCCTACTGACTTTCGGGTATAGATTCTTTGTGTGAATTGGAGACATGAGAAAACCCAAGAACCTATGGGCTAGCCTCTGCAGGGCTTTGAAGAACTCATTTGACCCAAAGGATCCCTATTCTCACTTGATGGAGGTCAGGAACTTTCCAGAGGAAAGCGAGAGACTTCATCCACAATGACTGCTCTTTTTGCCATTTTGGCTTTGGATGCACACATGGGATCTTTCTTTAATCCATCAGGTGCTGAGACTCTTAAGCCACAGCCTCACACAGGGCCAAGAGGCTGATTCACACTCATCCCTTTGCACAGGAATTAAGCCAAAAGCCACAGGTGATGCCCCTTCATTTCCATTTGAAAACTGTTTACTTCAGGCTTCACAAAGGGGTGGCCTGAGGCAAAGACCTTCCTGACACTCAGGGCAACAGAACAATAGGTAAGCAAAAGGCCCAAAGCAGGGTTTCTCCACTGACACTTTACTGGTCACACTGATATCTGAGTTTTCTGAGATGCTTGCCATTCCCTTCAGTTATCCAGTGCATGGCCATGTCATAGAGCTGGGAGGTGGTACATATCTTGGACACAAAACCATGAGCCTATTCTGGAGAGTGGCCAGAATTCAGGAAGAAAACAGGAACTTAGCAAGATAGTAGGTGTTGCCCATAGATAAGGCAAGCCCCAGTCCATTCATAAATTGGAAAGGATGAATGCTGGAAAGTTTTCTACTAGACAGGATGCATCCATTGATTCATTCTCTTTTCCAATGTCTACAACCAGGGATACAGTGGGATACACAGACATAGAAACACTCGCCTTGTCCAACGACTTACTAGAAACAGTCCACTCCAAACCAAACAAACTGCCTTTCCTACCTATTCTCAGAACATGAGACAAAACCATAAACTCACACCCACACCCACTAAGGCACCTCCTTCCCCCAAGTAGGTCTGTGACTATCCGGAGTGTCTTCTGACTGGTGGGCCATACAATGTTCCCCTAAATGGCCCGTCCTCTCTCAGATCTGGCCTCCTTGGCCTACTCAATGAAGTTGTCAGGAGCCACCCGTGAGCCACTCACTACCTGCTTTCTCGGAAAAGTGCCCTCTTCAGAGTTTTCCTGGCATTTGGTCATCCTCACATCAGTAGGTACCAAGAAAGACTGACTCTGTCCTTGGTAAATGCAAACAAGTGAGCCCACTGGGACTGGGACTGAAACTGGCTCTGGGTGCCTGGCTTCCTTGTTGCCAAGTTCAGAGAGTTCCATCACAAAAGAAGTGAGGTGAGGTCACTTCCTTCAGGAACTGAATGAGGTCACTGCCTTAGCAACCAAGTTGTCCTAACAGTTGCTTCCAAGGGTCCTATGAGATGGAGGCTGCCCCTGCTTCCTGTGACACTTTCACAAGTTAGAATGGTATATCCTCCATAGGCACCCAGGAACAGCTTTCCACACAGGCCTGGTTTGGTCCATCGTGTCTACATTAAGAAGAGTGCGGCTCATTCAGACACAACCCTTCATCCTGACCAGGTTGTTTGCCATGGAAGATGACTTTTGCTCTCTCATGTCCTTCAGAGCTGCCTACATCTTCTCCAGGCATCATTTCTGCATGGACCTTTGAGTTCTCAGCACGTGGAAGATCCCCTACATTCCTCTATTGTAAGACCAACTCTGTCCCTGCTCTTCTGTAAAGTTGGATTGAGGGAACAGTGTATGGTTAGGGGTAAGAACATGTTGGATTTGGGTTAGGAATCATTCTACTGGATGAAGAATGGTATTGGGAACCTGCGATATTTATAATAATATATAGGTGAAGTATATGTATGAAAACAGAAATCTAAGTAAGCTTTGAAGCCCAGAAGGGCATTGGGCCCTTGACTGGGATACTTAGCTTGGAATTACATTCTGCACAGCTGTCTCAGATAAATTGATATACAATGGCATAAGACCTTGTACCTTGGATGATTGAATGTGGAAGAGAACATCCAGTCAAAAAGGGATAGTAGGTAGGATTAGGAAGAGAGTCAGTAGGTTTAGGAAGAAGAGTGAGTATAACATTTGGACCAAAAGTTCTTTAGCAGTAGGGTGTCAGTTAGAGAGTAGATGTAAATGTCAGCACATGTGAAGAGTCAGTCACAATAATGAATATGGGAAATTATGTAGGAAAGCAGATATCTATAGAGACATTGGGAAATCAGTCAAAGTATAAAGTGAGTGATAGGATTAGATATTTTCAACAGGGTTGAGTTTGAATATGTAATCTTAGGACGAAGCAACTGTGTAGTCACCGATAGGATTGACATTTGAGAGCATCAGGCATCTGGACAAGGATGTTTTTAGTAATACATGCTCACTTTCCATTTAGACTTTGGAACAATCATAAGTGTGAACTTTGCATTATGTGTCCAGAATATCACTGTGATAAAATGTATATGTAGATCAGGTGACATGAGTATTTCTTCCACCATTTCTGGGAGCAATATCTTGAAGACGTATTGATTAGTATTTGGGGGCACCAATAGGTGTACCCTGTGTCTATGAATATAGAGATAATGCATGAATAGACCATACTGTGAATAAATAATAGAACTGGTTCCGATTTACATAATGGATTGAACTGATACCTGAAAATATATAGGAAATCTAATATTGATACACAGTCATTCATTCCAACCAGTTATATATCTAATGATTATATTAGGGTTATGGTTTACCATGAAGGCTGTGTGAGATTTGCTTGAAAAGTGATTATGGAAATCAAAAATAATGTGTTTGGAAAGAAGTCTCATGAAAAGACCAGTCCAGAAATATACAGGAGTACATGTGTTCTGAAGCAGGAAGTGATTGAAAGTGAACCAAATGCCAGGAAATTTGTGAAAATTGTGGATGAAATATATATCTTATGATGTGCATCAACTGAAGAAATAGTGATGTACCAGTGTCGAAAAAAAAGAAACGTCAAAATACACATCATGTATCATAGGAATCTACTTGCATTGATGCGAAACTCGGTCAGTTACAGTAGAAATATTAGGATTTCTAAGCACCATTCACTAGGAAACAAATGTGTATTTCAGGTGGATGAATATTTCTGAGAATAATCTTTTGAAAAGATGATTATAAATCCACATACATGAACATGAATGAATTTAGGGAGTGTATAATAAGACACATATATTTCATACTTTGAAAAATCTGGAGAGAGAGAGTGTGTGTGTGTGTGTGTGTGTGTGTGTGTGTGTATATGTATATATATATATATATATATATATATATATATATATATATATACATTCAAACATACAAACACACAGAGACTTTAAAAAGTAGAAATATATATGCCAATCAAAATTCATCATGAAATATACATCATCCACAGATCCAAAAATATTTAATTTACTGAACATGGATTTATGTATCATGTTGTTCAAGTAGAAAGCTCACCCATAGGTTGAATTTTCAGTTCCAACAGCATTTAGGAGGAGTGATCTCTTCTCACAATTTGTATCTGCCATGTCAGCCACCTCTCAAGAATGTACATGGGATACCAGGTAGGATTCTATATGTGCACGTAAATATACATGTGCTGAACAGTCTACAGAGAAAGGGAGACAGGAATTCACATATTGGTTAACTTTACAAACAAATGGAGAACTACTTCTCTTAAATTGGACTAGATTTATAACACCTAGCCTTTATAATGCCAAAGGAAAGTCCAATTAGACACCATGCCTCCTCTGAACTGCATGTATTGCTATTCTGTTTGGGTTATTTTCCTCCATCATATCAGGATTGGTAATCAGAGTCCAGGAGGGTATGGGTTAGTGTCAGGGATTCAGTATTTTGAATGGAAAAGAGGAAAATGAATCCAATGTGTATGCAATTCTGTGCTACACAAAAATCTTCCCACTCTCATCAAGAACAATGCCTTGACATTACCTTTGCCCCGAGTAAGACACAATTTGAAGAAAAGAGTTAGAAAATCTGTGAATACATATATACAATGGAAAATGCTCAGGAGTTCACAACCTTGGAGGTGGTAGAGGAGTTTCCATAAGTAAGGGACAGGGTAAACACTCCACAAACATGGAGCTCTGCTGGCCTAAAGACTTCTTGGGAAACTGCCTCTGAGGTTGGACCCTTGAAATATATGTTGTTGTCAGGAGCTTTATCTTCCTTTGTAGTGAGACCATCAAAGCTTGGTCTGCATCTATGTAGCCTGGAGGACATGGTTTCTGATTTTCCAGTGAACATGAGGCAGCAGTGCTGAATTCTCTCTTTGTAGGTCAACTGTGGCCACTGGGGTCTAAGTGTTTCCCCGTGTGGACTGTGAGACCATTTGGTCATCCTCCACTTTTCCTGGTGTTTCTTGCTGCTTCACTGGGAGTTTCCTATTTGCTTCATGAAATACAAGGAGTTCAACTGGGACACAGTTCTGGAGGGAGTACTGTCACGTGTGCTGACTCAGGGTCCGAGGACAATGCACCAACCAGGCTTCTATCCCACAGAGCTTGCCCCCTTGACCATAGCAACCTGTTTCTGAACATTGCCCGGAAACCTCTCCATATAACAAGATGCCTTTACATATAAGGGTCTGCTGGCTTCACCGTGTCAGTCACAAGCCATGTGGAAGCCAATGGCAGATCCACATGGCCCCACCACAGATGTTTTATCACACACCTGCACACCACTGCTCTAGGCCCACTAATCCGCAGGCTCCAACTTACTGGCATCTCTGTTCTACACCATTTTCATGAAACCCAGTCAATCAAGGCACTGTCTGGTACACTCATGATCAGCAACAGGACATCCAAAGGTTCTCCAGTGCCACCTGGTCATGGGAATTTCAAAAATTTCATGGTATTTATCAAGCCATTTTTCAAGGATGAACTTGGAGGCACTGTGGGTTTCTATTCATTCAGGAACCACTAAATGGTGAGGAATCTCATTTCAATGAAAGCTCTGGAGAAACACTCAGAGGCAAGGCTTCCCAAGAGTGGCCAAAAGGTCACATCAAGCCAGGCCCATTGAGGTCTACAATGTGAGGTCCATGTGTGTTTTGACTCTCAATTATGGCTGCCAGGTCTTTAAGAATAAAATCATGTGATATCCTGGCTGAGATTCCCAGTGCTCTGTGGAAAGCCACCCTGGGCCTAGATCTCAGTTTCCAAGGGCAACTCTCATGCGTGGCCTCCTAAAATCCCAACACAATTCATGGCAATTCTTCTCTGAGTTCAGTTCCAGAACTCAGTCTCTGAGGGGAATCACGCCAGAGTTCAAGACCAGGTGGACCAAGTCATCCCTTCCAACCGCCACAGAAATGACCACAATTCAAACCAAAACACTGCCACATGGCCCTCATCTTCTTCCATATAGGCACTCATCATAACCTCTTGCTGGAGGTTTCCATGAGGGGGCAGCCCAAGACAGCGTCTAGAATAAGCTCCCTTGACCCTCATTTGCCTAATGTCTGGGTGGCCTGGACACTCTTCCTGTGACCCAGGATTGATCAAATAGGCCTGCCATTAATACTGCTCTGCTCCTCCAATTTGAGGCCTACTGACTTTCGGGTATAGATTCTTTGTGTGAATTGGAGACATGAGAAAACCCAAGAACCTATGGGCTAGCCTCTGCAGGGCTTTGAAGAACTCATTTGACCCAAAGGATCCCTATTCTCACTTGATGGAGGTCAGGAACTTTCCAGAGGAAAGCGAGAGACTTCATCCACAATGACTGCTCTTTTTGCCATTTTGGCTTTGGATGCACACATGGGATCTTTCTTTAATCCATCAGGTGCTGAGACTCTAAGCCACAGCCTCACACAGGGCCAAGAGGCTGATTCACACACATCCCTTTGCACAGGAATTAAGCCAAAAGCCACAGGTGATGCCCCTTCATTTCCATTTGAAAACTGTTTACTTCAGGCTTCACAAAGGGGTGGCCTGAGGCAAAGACCTTCCTGACACTCAGGGCAACAGAACAATAGGTAAGCAAAAGGCCCAAAGCAGGGTTTCTCCACTGACACTTTACTGGTCACACTGATATCTGAGTTTTCTGAGATGCTTGCCATTCCCTTCAGTTATCCAGTGCATGGCCATGTCATAGAGCTGGGAGGTGGTACATATCTTGGACACAAAACCATGAGCCTATTCTGGAGAGTGGCCAGAATTCAGGAAGAAAACAGGAACTTAGCAAGATAGTAGGTGTTGCCCATAGATAAGGCAAGCCCCAGTCCATTCATAAATTGGAAAGGATGAATGCTGGAAAGTTTTCTACTAGACAGGATGCATCCATTGATTCATTCTCTTTTCCAATGTCTACAACCAGGGATACAGTGGGATACACAGACATAGAAACACTCGCCTTGTCCAACGACTTACTAGAAACAGTCCACTCCAAACCAAACAAACTGCCTTTCCTACCTATTCTCAGAACATGAGACAAAACCATAAACTCACACCCACACCCACTAAGGCACCTCCTTCCCCCAAGTAGGTCTGTGACTATCCGGAGTGTCTTCTGACTGGTGGGCCATACAATGTTCCCCTAAATGGCCCGTCCTCTCTCAGATCTGGCCTCCTTGGCCTACTCAATGAAGTTGTCAGGAGCCACCCGTGAGCCACTCACTACCTGCTTTCTCGGAAAAGTGCCCTCTTCAGAGTTTTCCTGGCATTTGGTCATCCTCACATCAGTAGGTACCAAGAAAGACTGACTCTGTCCTTGGTAAATGCAAACAAGTGAGCCCACTGGGACTGGGACTGAAACTGGCTCTGGGTGCCTGGCTTCCTTGTTGCCAAGTTCAGAGAGTTCCATCACAAAAGAAGTGAGGTGAGGTCACTTCCTTCAGGAACTGAATGAGGTCACTGCCTTAGCAACCAAGTTGTCCTAACAGTTGCTTCCAAGGGTCCTATGAGATGGAGGCTGCCCCTGCTTCCTGTGACACTTTCACAAGTTAGAATGGTATATCCTCCATAGGCACCCAGGAACAGCTTTCCACACAGGCCTGGTTTGGTCCATCTTGTCTACATTAAGAAGAGTGCGGCTCATTCAGACACAACCCTTCATCCTGACCAGGTTGTTTGCCATGGAAGATGACTTTTGCTCTCTCATGTCCTTCAGAGCTGCCTACATCTTCTCCAGGCATCATTTCTGCATGGACCTTTGAGTTCTCAGCACGTGGAAGATCCCCTACATTCCTCTATTGTAAGACCAACTCTGTCCCTGCTCTTCTGTAAAGTTGGATTGAGGGAACAGTGTATGGTTAGGGGTAAGAACATGTTGGATTTGGGTTAGGAATCATTCTACTGGATGAAGAATGGTATTGGGAACCTGCAATATTTATAATAATATATAGGTGAAGTATATGTATGAAAACAGAAATCTAAGTAAGCTTTGAAGCCCAGAAGGGCATTGGGCCCTTGACTGGGATACTTAGCTTGGAATTACATTCTGCACAGCTGTCTCAGATAAATTGATATACAATGGCATAAGACCTTGTACCTTGGATGATTGAATGTGGAAGAGAACATCCAGTCAAAAAGGGATAGTAGGTAGGATTAGGAAGAGAGTCAGTAGGTTTAGGAAGAAGAGTGAGTATAACATTTGGACCAAAAGTTCTTTAGCAGTAGGGTGTCAGTTAGAGAGTAGATGTAAATGTCAGCACATGTGAAGAGTCAGTCACAATAATGAATATGGGAAATTATATAGGAAAGCAGATATCAATAGAGACATTGGGAAATCAGTCAAAGTATAAAGTGAGTGATAGGATTAGATATTTTCAACAGGGTTGAGTTTGAATATGTAATCTTAGGACGAAGCAACTGTGTAGTCACCGATAGGATTGACATTTGAGAGCATCAGGCATCTGGACAAGGATGTTTTTAGTAATACATGCTCACTTTCCATTTAGACTTTGGAACAATCATAAGTGTGAACTTTGCATTATGTGTCCAGAATATCACTGTGATAAAATGTATATGTAGATCAGGTGACATGAGTATTTCTTCCACCATTTCTGGGAGCAATATCTTGAAGACGTATTGATTAGTATTTGGGGGCACCAATAGGTGTACCCTGTGTCTATGAATATAGAGATAATGCATGAATAGACCATACTGTGAATAAATAATAGAACTGGTTCCGATTTACATAATGGATTGAACTGATACCTGAAAATATATAGGAAATCTAATATTGATACACAATCATTCATTCCAACCAGTTATATATCTAATGATTATATTAGGGTTATGGTTTACCATGAAGGCTGTGTGAGATTTGCTTGAAAAGTGATTATGGAAATCAAAAATAATGTGTTTGGAAAGAAGTCTCATGAAAAGACCAGTCCAGAAATATACAGGAGTACATGTGTTCTGAAGCAGGAAGTGATTGAAAGTGAACCAAATGCCTGGAAATTTGTGAAAATTGTGGATGAAATATATATCTTATGATGTGCATCAACTGAAGAAATAGTGATGTACCAGTGTCGAAAAAAAAGAAACGTCAAAATACACATCATGTATCATAGGAATCTACTTGCATTGATGCGAAACTCGGTCAGTTACAGTAGAAATATTAGGATTTCTAAGCACCATTCACTAGGAAACAAATGTGTATTTCAGGTGGATGAATATTTCTGAGAATAATCTTTTGAAAAGATGATTATAAATCCACATACATGGACATGAATGAATTTAGGGAGTGTATAATAAGACACATATATTTCATACTTTGAAAAATCTGGAGAGAGAGAGTGTGTGTGTGTGTGTGTGTGTGTGTGTGTGTATATGTATATATATATATATATATATATATATATATATATATATATATATACATTCAAACATACAAACACACAGAGACTTTAAAAAGTAGAAATATATATGCCAATCAAAATTCATCATGAAATATACATCATCCACAGATCCAAAAATATTTAATTTACTGAACATGGATTTATGTATCATGTTGTTCAAGTAGAAAGCTCACCCATAGGTTGAATTTTCAGTTCCAACAGCATTTAGGAGGAGTGATCTCTTCTCACAATTTGTATCTGCCATGTCAGCCACCTCTCAAGAATGTACATGGGATACCAGGTAGGATTCTATATGTGCACGTAAATATACATGTGCTGAACAGTCTACAGAGAAAGGGAGACAGGAATTCACATATTGGTTAACTTTACAAACAAATGGAGAACTACTTCTCTTAAATTGGACTAGATTTATAACACCTAGCCTTTATAATGCCAAAGGAAAGTCCAATTAGACACCATGCCTCCTCTGAACTGCATGTATTGCTATTCTGTTTGGGTTATTTTCCTCCATCATATCAGGATTGGTAATCAGAGTCCAGGAGGGTATGGGTTAGTGTCAGGGATTCAGTATTTTGAATGGAAAATAGGAAAATGAATCCAATGTGTATGCAATTCTGTGCTACACAAAAATCTTCCCACTCTCATCAAGAACAATGCCTTGACATTACCTTTGCCCCGAGTAAGACACAATTTGAAGAAAAGAGTTAGAAAATCTGTGAATACATATATACAATGGAAAATGCTCAGGAGTTCACAACCTTGGAGGTGGTAGAGGAGTTTCCATAAGTAAGGGACAGGGTAAACACTCCACAAACATGGAGCTCTGCTGGCCTAAAGACTTCTTGGGAAACTGCCTCTGAGGTTGGACCCTTGAAATATATGTTGTTGTCAGGAGCTTTATCTTCCTTTGTAGTGAGACCATCAAAGCTTGGTCTGCATCTATGTAGCCTGGAGGACATGGTTTCTGATTTTCCAGTGAACATGAGGCAGCAGTGCTGAATTCTCTCTTTGTAGGTCAACTGTGGCCACTGGGGTCTAAGTGTTTCCCCGTGTGGACTGTGAGGCCATTTGGTCATCCTCCACTTTTCCTGGTGTTTCTTGCTGCTTCACTGGGAGTTTCCTATTTGCTTCATGAAATACAAGGAGTTCAACTGGGACACAGTTCTGGAGGGAGTACTGTCACGTGTGCTGACTCAGGGTCCGAGGACAATGCACCAACCAGGCTTCTATCCCACAGAGCTTGCCCCCTTGACCATAGCAACCTGTTTCTGAACATTGCCCGGAAACCTCTCCATATAACAAGATGCCTTTACATATAAGGGTCTGCTGGCTTTACCGTGTCAGTCACAAGCCATGTGGAAGCCAATGGCAGATCCACATGGCCCCACCACAGATGTTTTATCACACACCTGCACACCACTGCTCTAGGCCCACTAATCCGCAGGCTCCAACTTACTGGCATCTCTGTTCTACACCATTTTCATGAAACCCAGTCAATCAAGGCACTGTCTGGTACACTCATGATCAGCAACAGGACATCCAAAGGTTCTCCAGTGCCACCTGGTCATGGGAATTTCAAAAATTTCATGGTATTTATCAAGCCATTTTTCAAGGATGAACTTGGAGGCACTGTGGGTTTCTATTCATTCAGGAACCACTAAATGGTGAGGAATCTCATTTCAATGAAAGCTCTGGAGAAACACTCAGAGGCAAGGCTTCCCAAGAGTGGCCAAAAGGTCACATCAAGCCAGGCCCATTGAGGTCTACAATGTGAGGTCCATGTGTGTTTTGACTCTCAATTATGGCTGCCAGGTCTTTAAGAATAAAATCATGTGATATCCTGGCTGAGATTCCCAGTGCTCTGTGGAAAGCCACCCTGGGCCTAGATCTCAGTTTCCAAGGGCAACTCTCATGCGTGGCCTCCTAAAATCCCAACACAATTCATGGCAATTCTTCTCTGAGTTCAGTTCCAGAACTCAGTCTCTGAGGGGAATCACGCCAGAGTTCAAGACCAGGTGGACCAAGTCATCCCTTCCAACCGCCACAGAAATGACCACAATTCAAACCAAAACACTGCCACATGGCCCTCATCTTCTTCCATATAGGCACTCATCATAACCTCTTGCTGGAGGTTTCCATGAGGGGGCAGCCCAAGACAGCGTCTAGAATAAGCTCCCTTGACCCTCATTTGCCTAATGTCTGGGTGGCCTGGACACTCTTCCTGTGACCCAGGATTGATCAAATAGGCCTGCCATTAATACTGCTCTGCTCCTCCAATTTGAGGCCTACTGACTTTCGGGTATAGATTCTTTGTGTGAATTGGAGACATGAGAAAACCCAAGAACCTATGGGCTAGCCTCTGCAGGGCTTTGAAGAACTCATTTGACCCAAAGGATCCCTATTCTCACTTGATGGAGGTCAGGAACTTTCCAGAGGAAAGCGAGAGACTTCATCCACAATGACTGCTCTTTTTGCCATTTTGGCTTTGGATGCACACATGGGATCTTTCTTTAATCCATCAGGTGCTGAGACTCTAAGCCACAGCCTCACACAGGGCCAAGAGGCTGATTCACACTCATCCCTTTGCACAGGAATTAAGCCAAAAGCCACAGGTGATGCCCCTTCATTTCCATTTGAAAACTGTTTACTTCAGGCTTCACAAAGGGGTGGCCTGAGGCAAAGACCTTCCTGACACTCAGGGCAACAGAACAATAGGTAAGCAAAAGGCCCAAAGCAGGGTTTCTCCACTGACACTTTACTGGTCACACTGATATCTGAGTTTTCTGAGATGCTTGCCATTCCCTTCAGTTATCCAGTGCATGGCCATGTCATAGAGCTGGGAGGTGGTACATATCTTGGACACAAAACCATGAGCCTATTCTGGAGAGTGGCCAGAATTCAGGAAGAAAACAGGAACTTAGCAAGATAGTAGGTGTTGCCCATAGATAAGGCAAGCCCCAGTCCATTCATAAATTGGAAAGGATGAATGCTGGAAAGTTTTCTACTAGACAGGATGCATCCATTGATTCATTCTCTTTTCCAATGTCTACAACCAGGGATACAGTGGGATACACAGACATAGAAACACTCGCCTTGTCCAACGACTTACTAGAAACAGTCCACTCCAAACCAAACAAACTGCCTTTCCTACCTATTCTCAGAACATGAGACAAAACCATAAACTCACACCCACACCCACTAAGGCACCTCCTTCCCCCAAGTAGGTCTGTGACTATCCGGAGTGTCTTCTGACTGGTGGGCCATACAATGTTCCCCTAAATGGCCCGTCCTCTCTCAGATCTGGCCTCCTTGGCCTACTCAATGAAGTTGTCAGGAGCCACCCGTGAGCCACTCACTACCTGCTTTCTCGGAAAAGTGCCCTCTTCAGAGTTTTCCTGGCATTTGGTCATCCTCACATCAGTAGGTACCAAGAAAGACTGACTCTGTCCTTGGTAAATGCAAACAAGTGAGCCCACTGGGACTGGGACTGAAACTGGCTCTGGGTGCCTGGCTTCCTTGTTGCCAAGTTCAGAGAGTTCCATCACAAAAGAAGTGAGGTGAGGTCACTTCCTTCAGGAACTGAATGAGGTCACTGCCTTAGCAACCAAGTTGTCCTAACAGTTGCTTCCAAGGGTCCTATGAGATGGAGGCTGCCCCTGCTTCCTGTGACACTTTCACAAGTTAGAATGGTATATCCTCCATAGGCACCCAGGAACAGCTTTCCACACAGGCCTGGTTTGGTCCATCTTGTCTACATTAAGAAGAGTGCGGCTCATTCAGACACAACCCTTCATCCTGACCAGGTTGTTTGCCATGGAAGATGACTTTTGCTCTCTCATGTCCTTCAGAGCTGCCTACATCTTCTCCAGGCATCATTTCTGCATGGACCTTTGAGTTCTCAGCACGTGGAAGATCCCCTACATTCCTCTATTGTAAGACCAACTCTGTCCCTGCTCTTCTGTAAAGTTGGATTGAGGGAACAGTGTATGGTTAGGGGTAAGAACATGTTGGATTTGGGTTAGGAATCATTCTACTGGATGAAGAATGGTATTGGGAACCTGCGATATTTATAATAATATATAGGTGAAGTATATGTATGAAAACAGAAATCTAAGTAAGCTTTGAAGCCCAGAAGGGCATTGGGCCCTTGACTGGGATACTTAGCTTGGAATTACATTCTGCACAGCTGTCTCAGATAAATTGATATACAATGGCATAAGACCTTGTACCTTGGATGATTGAATGTGGAAGAGAACATCCAGTCAAAAAGGGATAGTAGGTAGGATTAGGAAGAGAGTCAGTAGGTTTAGGAAGAAGAGTGAGTATAACATTTGGACCAAAAGTTCTTTAGCAGTAGGGTGTCAGTTAGAGAGTAGATGTAAATGTCAGCACATGTGAAGAGTCAGTCACAATAATGAATATGGGAAATTATATAGGAAAGCAGATATCAATAGAGACATTGGGAAATCAGTCAAAGTATAAAGTGAGTGATAGGATTAGATATTTTCAACAGGGTTGAGTTTGAATATGTAATCTTAGGACGAAGCAACTGTGTAGTCACCGATAGGATTGACATTTGAGAGCATCAGGCATCTGGACAAGGATGTTTTTAGTAATACATGCTCACTTTCCATTTAGACTTTGGAACAATCATAAGTGTGAACTTTGCATTATGTGTCCAGAATATCACTGTGATAAAATGTATATGTAGATCAGGTGACATGAGTATTTCTTCCACCATTTCTGGGAGCAATATCTTGAAGACGTATTGATTAGTATTTGGGGGCACCAATAGGTGTACCCTGTGTCTATGAATATAGAGATAATGCATGAATAGACCATACTGTGAATAAATAATAGAACTGGTTCCGATTTACATAATGGATTGAACTGATACCTGAAAATATATAGGAAATCTAATATTGATACACAATCATTCATTCCAACCAGTTATATATCTAATGATTATATTAGGGTTATGGTTTACCATGAAGGCTGTGTGAGATTTGCTTGAAAAGTGATTATGGAAATCAAAAATAATGTGTTTGGAAAGAAGTCTCATGAAAAGACCAGTCCAGAAATATACAGGAGTACATGTGTTCTGAAGCAGGAAGTGATTGAAAGTGAACCAAATGCCTGGAAATTTGTGAAAATTGTGGATGAAATATATATCTTATGATGTGCATCAACTGAAGAAATAGTGATGTACCAGTGTCGAAAAAAAAGAAACGTCAAAATACACATCATGTATCATAGGAATCTACTTGCATTGATGCGAAACTCGGTCAGTTACAGTAGAAATATTAGGATTTCTAAGCACCATTCACTAGGAAACAAATGTGTATTTCAGGTGGATGAATATTTCTGAGAATAATCTTTTGAAAAGATGATTATAAATCCACATACATGAACATGAATGAATTTAGGGAGTGTATAATAAGACACATATATTTCATACTTTGAAAAATCTGGAGAGTGTGTGTGTGTGTGTGTGTGTGTGTGTGTGTGTGTGTGTGTATATATATATATATATATATATATATATATATATATATATATACATTCAAACATACAAACACACAGAGACTTTAAAAAGTAGAAATATATATGCCAATCAAAATTCATCATGAAATATACATCATCCACAGATCCAAAAATATTTAATTTACTGAACATGGATTTATGTATCATGTTGTTCAAGTAGAAAGCTCACCCATAGGTTGAATTTTCAGTTCCAACAGCATTTAGGAGGAGTGATCTCTTCTCACAATTTGTATCTGCCATGTCAGCCACCTCACAAGAATGTACATGGGATACCAGGTAGGATTCTATATGTGCACGTAAATATACATGTGCTGAACAGTCTACAGAGAAAGGGAGACAGGAATTCACATATTGGTTAACTTTACAAACAAATGGAGAACTACTTCTCTTAAATTGGACTAGATTTATAACACCTAGCCTTTATAATGCCAAAGGAAAGTCCAATTAGACACCATGCCTCCTCTGAACTGCATGTATTGCTATTCTGTTTGGGTTATTTTCCTCCATCATATCAGGATTGGTAATCAGAGTCCAGGAGGGTATGGGTTAGTGTCAGGGATTCAGTATTTTGAATGGAAAATAGGAAAATGAATCCAATGTGTATGCAATTCTGTGCTACACAAAAATCTTCCCACTCTCATCAAGAACAATGCCTTGACATTACCTTTGCCCCGAGTAAGACACAATTTGAAGAAAAGAGTTAGAAAATCTGTGAATACATATATACAATGGAAAATGCTCAGGAGTTCACAACCTTGGAGGTGGTAGAGGAGTTTCCATAAGTAAGGGACAGGGTAAACACTCCACAAACATGGAGCTCTGCTGGCCTAAAGACTTCTTGGGAAACTGCCTCTGAGGTTGGACCCTTGAAATATATGTTGTTGTCAGGAGCTTTATCTTCCTTTGTAGTGAGACCATCAAAGCTTGGTCTGCATCTATGTAGCCTGGAGGACATGGTTTCTGATTTTCCAGTGAACATGAGGCAGCAGTGCTGAATTCTCTCTTTGTAGGTCAACTGTGGCCACTGGGGTCTAAGTGTTTCCCCGTGTGGACTGTGAGGCCATTTGGTCATCCTCCACTTTTCCTGGTGTTTCTTGCTGCTTCACTGGGAGTTTCCTATTTGCTTCATGAAATACAAGGAGTTCAACTGGGACACAGTTCTGGAGGGAGTACTGTCATGTGTGCTGACTCAGGGTCCGAGGACAATGCACCAACCAGGCTTCTATCCCACAGAGCTTGCCCCCTTGACCATAGCAACCTGTTTCTGAACATTGCCCGGAAACCTCTCCATATAACAAGATGCCTTTATATATAAGGGTCTGCTGGCTTCACCGTGTCAGTCACAAGCCATGTGGAAGCCAATGGCAGATCCACATGGCCCCACCACAGATGTTTTATCACACACCTGCACACCACTGCTCTAGGCCCACTAATCCGCAGGCTCCAACTTACTGGCATCTCTGTTCTACACCATTTTCATGAAACCCAGTCAATCAAGGCACTGTCTGGTACACTCATGATCAGCAACAGGACATCCAAAGGTTCTCCAGTGCCACCTGGTCATGGGAATTTCAAAAATTTCATGGTATTTATCAAGCCATTTTTCAAGGATGAACTTGGAGGCACTGTGGGTTTCTATTCATTCAGGAACCACTAAATGGTGAGGAAGCTCATTTCAATGAAAGCTCTGGAGAAACACTCAGAGGCAAGGCTTCCCAAGAGTGGCCAAAAGGTCACATCAAGCCAGGCCCATTGAGGTCTACAATGTGAGGTCCATGTGTGTTTTGACTCTCAATTATGGCTGCCAGGTCTTTAAGAATAAAATCATGTGATATCCTGGCTGAGATTCCCAGTGCTCTGTGGAAAGCCACCCTGGGCCTAGATCTCAGTTTCCAAGGGCAACTCTCATGCGTGGCCTCCTAAAATCCCAACACAATTCATGGCAATTCTTCTCTGAGTTCAGTTCCAGAACTCAGTCTCTGAGGGGAATCACGCCAGAGTTCAAGACCAGGTGGACCAAGTCATCCCTTCCAACCGCCACAGAAATGACCACAATTCAAACCAAAACACTGCCACATGGCCCTCATCTTCTTCCATATAGGCACTCATCATAACCTCTTGCTGGAGGTTTCCATGAGGGGGCAGCCCAAGACAGCGTCTAGAATAAGCTCCCTTGACCCTCATTTGCCTAATGTCTGGGTGGCCTGGACACTCTTCCTGTGACCCAGGATTGATCAAATAGGCCTGCCATTAATACTGCTCTGCTCCTCCAATTTGAGGCCTACTGACTTTCGGGTATAGATTCTTTGTGTGAATTGGAGACATGAGAAAACCCAAGAACCTATGGGCTAGCCTCTGCAGGGCTTTGAAGAACTCATTTGACCCAAAGGATCCCTATTCTCACTTGATGGAGGTCAGGAACTTTCCAGAGGAAAGCGAGAGACTTCATCCACAATGACTGCTCTTTTTGCCATTTTGGCTTTGGATGCACACATGGGATCTTTCTTTAATCCATCAGGTGCTGAGACTCTAAGCCACAGCCTCACACAGGGCCAAGAGGCTGATTCACACTCATCCCTTTGCACAGGAATTAAGCCAAAAGCCACAGGTGATGCCCCTTCATTTCCATTTGAAAACTGTTTACTTCAGGCTTCACAAAGGGGTGGCCTGAGGCAAAGACCTTCCTGACACTCAGGGCAACAGAACAATAGGTAAGCAAAAGGCCCAAAGCAGGGTTTCTCCACTGACACTTTACTGGTCACACTGATATCTGAGTTTTCTGAGATGCTTGCCATTCCCTTCAGTTATCCAGTGCATGGCCATGTCATAGAGCTGGGAGGTGGTACATATCTTGGACACAAAACCATGAGCCTATTCTGGAGAGTGGCCAGAATTCAGGAAGAAAACAGGAACTTAGCAAGATAGTAGGTGTTGCCCATAGATAAGGCAAGCCCCAGTCCATTCATAAATTGGAAAGGATGAATGCTGGAAAGTTTTCTACTAGACAGGATGCATCCATTGATTCATTCTCTTTTCCAATGTCTACAACCAGGGATACAGTGGGATACACAGACATAGAAACACTCGCCTTGTCCAACGACTTACTAGAAACAGTCCACTCCAAACCAAACAAACTGCCTTTCCTACCTATTCTCAGAACATGAGACAAAACCATAAACTCACACCCACACCCACTAAGGCACCTCCTTCCCCCAAGTAGGTCTGTGACTATCCGGAGTGTCTTCTGACTGGTGGGCCATACAATGTTCCCCTAAATGGCCCGTCCTCTCTCAGATCTGGCCTCCTTGGCCTACTCAATGAAGTTGTCAGGAGCCACCCGTGAGCCACTCACTACCTGCTTTCTCGGAAAAGTGCCCTCTTCAGAGTTTTCCTGGCATTTGGTCATCCTCACATCAGTAGGTACCAAGAAAGACTGACTCTGTCCTTGGTAAATGCAAACAAGTGAGCCCACTGGGACTGGGACTGAAACTGGCTCTGGGTGCCTGGCTTCCTTGTTGCCAAGTTCAGAGAGTTCCATCACAAAAGAAGTGAGGTGAGGTCACTTCCTTCAGGAACTGAATGAGGTCACTGCCTTAGCAACCAAGTTGTCCTAACAGTTGCTTCCAAGGGTCCTATGAGATGGAGGCTGCCCCTGCTTCCTGTGACACTTTCACAAGTTAGAATGGTATATCCTCCATAGGCACCCAGGAACAGCTTTCCACACAGGCCTGGTTTGGTCCATCTTGTCTACATTAAGAAGAGTGCGGCTCATTCAGACACAACCCTTCATCCTGACCAGGTTGTTTGCCATGGAAGATGACTTTTGCTCTCTCATGTCCTTCAGAGCTGCCTACATCTTCTCCAGGCATCATTTCTGCATGGACCTTTGAGTTCTCAGCACGTGGAAGATCCCCTACATTCCTCTATTGTAAGACCAACTCTGTCCCTGCTCTTCTGTAAAGTTGGATTGAGGGAACAGTGTATGGTTAGGGGTAAGAACATGTTGGATTTGGGTTAGGAATCATTCTACTGGATGAAGAATGGTATTGGGAACCTGCGATATTTATAATAATATATAGGTGAAGTATATGTATGAAAACAGAAATCTAAGTAAGCTTTGAAGCCCAGAAGGGCATTGGGCCCTTGACTGGGATACTTAGCTTGGAATTACATTCTGCACAGCTGTCTCAGATAAATTGATATACAATGGCATAAGACCTTGTACCTTGGATGATTGAATGTGGAAGAGAACATCCAGTCAAAAAGGGATAGTAGGTAGGATTAGGAAGAGAGTCAGTAGGTTTAGGAAGAAGAGTGAGTATAACATTTGGACCAAAAGTTCTTTAGCAGTAGGGTGTCAGTTAGAGAGTAGATGTAAATGTCAGCACATGTGAAGAGTCAGTCACAATAATGAATATGGGAAATTATATAGGAAAGCAGATATCAATAGAGACATTGGGAAATCAGTCAAAGTATAAAGTGAGTGATAGGATTAGATATTTTCAACAGGGTTGAGTTTGAATATGTAATCTTAGGACGAAGCAACTGTGTAGTCACCGATAGGATTGACATTTGAGAGCATCAGGCATCTGGACAAGGATGTTTTTAGTAATACATGCTCACTTTCCATTTAGACTTTGGAACAATCATAAGTGTGAACTTTGCATTATGTGTCCAGAATATCACTGTGATAAAATGTATATGTAGATCAGGTGACATGAGTATTTCTTCCACCATTTCTGGGAGCAATATCTTGAAGACGTATTGATTAGTATTTGGGGGCACCAATAGGTGTACCCTGTGTCTATGAATATAGAGATAATGCATGAATAGACCATACTGTGAATAAATAATAGAACTGGTTCCGATTTACATAATGGATTGAACTGATACCTGAAAATATATAGGAAATCTAATATTGATACACAATCATTCATTCCAACCAGTTATATATCTAATGATTATATTAGGGTTATGGTTTACCATGAAGGCTGTGTGAGATTTGCTTGAAAAGTGATTATGGAAATCAAAAATAATGTGTTTGGAAAGAAGTCTCATGAAAAGACCAGTCCAGAAATATACAGGAGTACATGTGTTCTGAAGCAGGAAGTGATTGAAAGTGAACCAAATGCCTGGAAATTTGTGAAAATTGTGGATGAAATATATATCTTATGATGTGCATCAACTGAAGAAATAGTGATGTACCAGTGTCGAAAAAAAAGAAACGTCAAAATACACATCATGTATCATAGGAATCTACTTGCATTGATGCGAAAACTCGGTCAGTTACAGTAGAAATATTAGGATTTCTAAGCACCATTCACTAGGAAACAAATGTGTATTTCAGGTGGATGAATATTTCTGAGAATAATCTTTTGAAAAGATGATTATAAATCCACATACATGAACATGAATGAATTTAGGGAGTGTATAATAAGACACATATATTTCATACTTTGAAAAATCTGGAGAGAGAGAGAGTGTGTGTGTGTGTGTGTGTGTGTGTATATGTATATATATATATATATATATATATATATATATATATATATATATACATTCAAACATACAAACACACAGAGACTTTAAAAAGTAGAAATATATATGCCAATCAAAATTCATCATGAAATATACATCATCCACAGATCCAAAAATATTTAATTTACTGAACATGGATTTATGTATCATGTTGTTCAAGTAGAAAGCTCACCCATAGGTTGAATTTTCAGTTCCAACAGCATTTAGGAGGAGTGATCTCTTCTCACAATTTGTATCTGCCATGTCAGCCACCTCACAAGAATGTACATGGGATACCAGGTAGGATTCTATATGTGCACGTAAATATACATGTGCTGAACAGTCTACAGAGAAAGGGAGACAGGAATTCACATATTGGTTAACTTTACAAACAAATGGAGAACTACTTCTCTTAAATTGGACTAGATTTATAACACCTAGCCTTTATAATGCCAAAGGAAAGTCCAATTAGACACCATGCCTCCTCTGAACTGCATGTATTGCTATTCTGTTTGGGTTATTTTCCTCCATCATATCAGGATTGGTAATCAGAGTCCAGGAGGGTATGGGTTAGTGTCAGGGATTCAGTATTTTGAATGGAAAAGAGGAAAATGAATCCAATGTGTATGCAATTCTGTGCTACACAAAAATCTTCCCACTCTCATCAAGAACAATGCCTTGACATTACCTTTGCCCCGAGTAAGACACAATTTGAAGAAAAGAGTTAGAAAATCTGTGAATACATATATACAATGGAAAATGCTCAGGAGTTCACAACCTTGGAGGTGGTAGAGGAGTTTCCATAAGTAAGGGACAGGGTAAACACTCCACAAACATGGAGCTCTGCTGGCCTAAAGACTTCTTGGGAAACTGCCTCTGAGGTTGGACCCTTGAAATATATGTTGTTGTCAGGAGCTTTATCTTCCTTTGTAGTGAGACCATCAAAGCTTGGTCTGCATCTATGTAGCCTGGAGGACATGGTTTCTGATTTTCCAGTGAACATGAGGCAGCAGTGCTGAATTCTCTCTTTGTAGGTCAACTGTGGCCACTGGGGTCTAAGTGTTTCCCCGTGTGGACTGTGAGGCCATTTGGTCATCCTCCACTTTTCCTGGTGTTTCTTGCTGCTTCACTGGGAGTTTCCTATTTGCTTCATGAAATACAAGGAGTTCAACTGGGACACAGTTCTGGAGGGAGTACTGTCACGTGTGCTGACTCAGGGTCCGAGGACAATGCACCAACCAGGCTTCTATCCCACAGAGCTTGCCCCCTTGACCATAGCAACCTGTTTCTGAACATTGCCCGGACACCTCTCCATATAACAAGATGCCTTTACATATAAGGGTCTGCTGGCTTCACCGTGTCAGTCACAAGCCATGTGGAAGCCAATGGCAGATCCACATGGCCCCACCACAGATGTTTTATCACACACCTGCACACCACTGCTCTAGGCCCACTAATCCGCAGGCTCCAACTTACTGGCATCTCTGTTCTACACCATTTTCATGAAACCCAGTCAATCAAGGCACTGTCTGGTACACTCATGATCAGCAACAGGACATCCAAAGGTTCTCCAGTGCCACCTGGTCATGGGAATTTCAAAAATTTCATGGTATTTATCAAGCCATTTTTCAAGGATGAACTTGGAGGCACTGTGGGTTTCTATTCATTCAGGAACCACTAAATGGTGAGGAAGCTCATTTCAATGAAAGCTCTGGAGAAACACTCAGAGGCAAGGCTTCCCAAGAGTGGCCAAAAGGTCACATCAAGCCAGGCCCATTGAGGTCTACAATGTGAGGTCCATGTGTGTTTTGACTCTCAATTATGGCTGCCAGGTCTTTAAGAATAAAATCATGTGATATCCTGGCTGAGATTCCCAGTGCTCTGTGGAAAGCCACCCTGGGCCTAGATCTCAGTTTCCAAGGGCAACTCTCATGCGTGGCCTCCTAAAATCCCAACACAATTCATGGCAATTCTTCTCTGAGTTCAGTTCCAGAACTCAGTCTCTGAGGGGAATCACGCCAGAGTTCAAGACCAGGTGGACCAAGTCATCCCTTCCAACCGCCACAGAAATGACCACAATTCAAACCAAAACACTGCCACATGGCCCTCATCTTCTTCCATATAGGCACTCATCATAACCTCTTGCTGGAGGTTTCCATGAGGGGGCAGCCCAAGACAGCGTCTAGAATAAGCTCCCTTGACCCTCATTTGCCTAATGTCTGGGTGGCCTGGACACTCTTCCTGTGACCCAGGATTGATCAAATAGGCCTGCCATTAATACTGCTCTGCTCCTCCAATTTGAGGCCTACTGACTTTCGGGTATAGATTCTTTGTGTGAATTGGAGACATGAGAAAACCCAAGAACCTATGGGCTAGCCTCTGCAGGGCTTTGAAGAACTCATTTGACCCAAAGGATCCCTATTCTCACTTGATGGAGGTCAGGAACTTTCCAGAGGAAAGCGAGAGACTTCATCCACAATGACTGCTCTTTTTGCCATTTTGGCTTTGGATGCACACATGGGATCTTTCTTTAATCCATCAGGTGCTGAGACTCTAAGCCACAGCCTCACACAGGGCCAAGAGGCTGATTCACACTCATCCCTTTGCACAGGAATTAAGCCAAAAGCCACAGGTGATGCCCCTTCATTTCCATTTGAAAACTGTTTACTTCAGGCTTCACAAAGGGGTGGCCTGAGGCAAAGACCTTCCTGACACTCAGGGCAACAGAACAATAGGTAAGCAAAAGGCCCAAAGCAGGGTTTCTCCACTGACACT
The DNA here is from genome assembly GCF_045843805.1 of Urocitellus parryii. Lineage (NCBI taxonomy): Eukaryota > Metazoa > Chordata > Mammalia > Rodentia > Sciuridae > Urocitellus > Urocitellus parryii. The sequence goes on from NC_135539.1 coordinate 57,348,820, forward strand.
TTACTGGTCACACTGATATCTGAGTTTTCTGAGATGCTTGCCATTCCCTTCAGTTATCCAGTGCATGGCCATGTCATAGAGCTGGGAGGTGGTACATATCTTGGACACAAAACCATGAGCCTATTCTGGAGAGTGGCCAGAATTCAGGAAGAAAACAGGAACTTAGCAAGATAGTAGGTGTTGCCCATAGATAAGGCAAGCCCCAGTCCATTCATAAATTGGAAAGGATGAATGCTGGAAAGTTTTCTACTAGACAGGATGCATCCATTGATTCATTCTCTTTTCCAATGTCTACAACCAGGGATACAGTGGGATACACAGACATAGAAACACTCGCCTTGTCCAACGACTTACTAGAAACAGTCCACTCCAAACCAAACAAACTGCCTTTCCTACCTATTCTCAGAACATGAGACAAAACCATAAACTCACACCCACACCCACTAAGGCACCTCCTTCCCCCAAGTAGGTCTGTGACTATCCGGAGTGTCTTCTGACTGGTGGGCCATACAATGTTCCCCTAAATGGCCCGTCCTCTCTCAGATCTGGCCTCCTTGGCCTACTCAATGAAGTTGTCAGGAGCCACCCGTGAGCCACTCACTACCTGCTTTCTCGGAAAAGTGCCCTCTTCAGAGTTTTCCTGGCATTTGGTCATCCTCACATCAGTAGGTACCAAGAAAGACTGACTCTGTCCTTGGTAAATGCAAACAAGTGAGCCCACTGGGACTGGGACTGAAACTGGCTCTGGGTGCCTGGCTTCCTTGTTGCCAAGTTCAGAGAGTTCCATCACAAAAGAAGTGAGGTGAGGTCACTTCCTTCAGGAACTGAATGAGGTCACTGCCTTAGCAACCAAGTTGTCCTAACAGTTGCTTCCAAGGGTCCTATGAGATGGAGGCTGCCCCTGCTTCCTGTGACACTTTCACAAGTTAGAATGGTATATCCTCCATAGGCACCCAGGAACAGCTTTCCACACAGGCCTGGTTTGGTCCATCTTGTCTACATTAAGAAGAGTGCGGCTCATTCAGACACAACCCTTCATCCTGACCAGGTTGTTTGCCATGGAAGATGACTTTTGCTCTCTCATGTCCTTCAGAGCTGCCTACATCTTCTCCAGGCATCATTTCTGCATGGACCTTTGAGTTCTCAGCACGTGGAAGATCCCCTACATTCCTCTATTGTAAGACCAACTCTGTCCCTGCTCTTCTGTAAAGTTGGATTGAGGGAACAGTGTATGGTTAGGGGTAAGAACATGTTGGATTTGGGTTAGGAATCATTCTACTGGATGAAGAATGGTATTGGGAACCTGCGATATTTATAATAATATATAGGTGAAGTATATGTATGAAAACAGAAATCTAAGTAAGCTTTGAAGCCCAGAAGGGCATTGGGCCCTTGACTGGGATACTTAGCTTGGAATTACATTCTGCACAGCTGTCTCAGATAAATTGATATACAATGGCATAAGACCTTGTACCTTGGATGATTGAATGTGGAAGAGAACATCCAGTCAAAAAGGGATAGTAGGTAGGATTAGGAAGAGAGTCAGTAGGTTTAGGAAGAAGAGTGAGTATAACATTTGGACCAAAAGTTCTTTAGCAGTAGGGTGTCAGTTAGAGAGTAGATGTAAATGTCAGCACATGTGAAGAGTCAGTCACAATAATGAATATGGGAAATTATATAGGAAAGCAGATATCAATAGAGACATTGGGAAATCAGTCAAAGTATAAAGTGAGTGATAGGATTAGATATTTTCAACAGGGTTGAGTTTGAATATGTAATCTTAGGACGAAGCAACTGTGTAGTCACCGATAGGATTGACATTTGAGAGCATCAGGCATCTGGACAAGGATGTTTTTAGTAATACATGCTCACTTTCCATTTAGACTTTGGAACAATCATAAGTGTGAACTTTGCATTATGTGTCCAGAATATCACTGTGATAAAATGTATATGTAGATCAGGTGACATGAGTATTTCTTCCACCATTTCTGGGAGCAATATCTTGAAGACGTATTGATTAGTATTTGGGGGCACCAATAGGTGTACCCTGTGTCTATGAATATAGAGATAATGCATGAATAGACCATACTGTGAATAAATAATAGAACTGGTTCCGATTTACATAATGGATTGAACTGATACCTGAAAATATATAGGAAATCTAATATTGATACACAATCATTCATTCCAACCAGTTATATATCTAATGATTATATTAGGGTTATGGTTTACCATGAAGGCTGTGTGAGATTTGCTTGAAAAGTGATTATGGAAATCAAAAATAATGTGTTTGGAAAGAAGTCTCATGAAAAGACCAGTCCAGAAATATACAGGAGTACATGTGTTCTGAAGCAGGAAGTGATTGAAAGTGAACCAAATGCCTGGAAATTTGTGAAAATTGTGGATGAAATATATATCTTATGATGTGCATCAACTGAAGAAATAGTGATGTACCAGTGTCGAAAAAAAAGAAACGTCAAAATACACATCATGTATCATAGGAATCTACTTGCATTGATGCGAAAACTCGGTCAGTTACAGTAGAAATATTAGGATTTCTAAGCACCATTCACTAGGAAACAAATGTGTATTTCAGGTGGATGAATATTTCTGAGAATAATCTTTTGAAAAGATGATTATAAATCCACATACATGGACATGAATGAATTTAGGGAGTGTATAATAAGACACATATATTTCATACTTTGAAAAATCTGGAGAGAGAGAGAGTGTGTGTGTGTGTGTGTGTGTGTGTATATGTATATATATATATATATATATATATATATATATATATATATATATACATTCAAACATACAAACACACAGAGACTTTAAAAAGTAGAAATATATATGCCAATCAAAATTCATCATGAAATATACATCATCCACAGATCCAAAAATATTTAATTTACTGAACATGGATTTATGTATCATGTTGTTCAAGTAGAAAGCTCACCCATAGGTTGAATTTTCAGTTCCAACAGCATTTAGGAGGAGTGATCTCTTCTCACAATTTGTATCTGCCATGTCAGCCACCTCACAAGAATGTACATGGGATACCAGGTAGGATTCTATATGTGCACGTAAATATACATGTGCTGAACAGTCTACAGAGAAAGGGAGACAGGAATTCACATATTGGTTAACTTTACAAACAAATGGAGAACTACTTCTCTTAAATTGGACTAGATTTATAACACCTAGCCTTTATAATGCCAAAGGAAAGTCCAATTAGACACCATGCCTCCTCTGAACTGCATGTATTGCTATTCTGTTTGGGTTATTTTCCTCCATCATATCAGGATTGGTAATCAGAGTCCAGGAGGGTATGGGTTAGTGTCAGGGATTCAGTATTTTGAATGGAAAATAGGAAAATGAATCCAATGTGTATGCAATTCTGTGCTACACAAAAATCTTCCCACTCTCATCAAGAACAATGCCTTGACATTACCTTTGCCCCGAGTAAGACACAATTTGAAGAAAAGAGTTAGAAAATCTGTGAATACATATATACAATGGAAAATGCTCAGGAGTTCACAACCTTGGAGGTGGTAGAGGAGTTTCCATAAGTAAGGGACAGGGTAAACACTCCACAAACATGGAGCTCTGCTGGCCTAAAGACTTCTTGGGAAACTGCCTCTGAGGTTGGACCCTTGAAATATATGTTGTTGTCAGGAGCTTTATCTTCCTTTGTAGTGAGACCATCAAAGCTTGGTCTGCATCTATGTAGCCTGGAGGACATGGTTTCTGATTTTCCAGTGAACATGAGGCAGCAGTGCTGAATTCTCTCTTTGTAGGTCAACTGTGGCCACTGGGGTCTAAGTGTTTCCCCGTGTGGACTGTGAGGCCATTTGGTCATCCTCCACTTTTCCTGGTGTTTCTTGCTGCTTCACTGGGAGTTTCCTATTTGCTTCATGAAATACAAGGAGTTCAACTGGGACACAGTTCTGGAGGGAGTACTGTCACGTGTGCTGACTCAGGGTCCGAGGACAATGCACCAACCAGGCTTCTATCCCACAGAGCTTGCCCCCTTGACCATAGCAACCTGTTTCTGAACATTGCCCGGAAACCTCTCCATATAACAAGATGCCTTTACATATAAGGGTCTGCTGGCTTCACCGTGTCAGTCACAAGCCATGTGGAAGCCAATGGCAGATCCACATGGCCCCACCACAGATGTTTTATCACACACCTGCACACCACTGCTCTAGGCCCACTAATCCGCAGGCTCCAACTTACTGGCATCTCTGTTCTACACCATTTTCATGAAACCCAGTCAATCAAGGCACTGTCTGGTACACTCATGATCAGCAACAGGACATCCAAAGGTTCTCCAGTGCCACCTGGTCATGGGAATTTCAAAAATTTCATGGTATTTATCAAGCCATTTTTCAAGGATGAACTTGGAGGCACTGTGGGTTTCTATTCATTCAGGAACCACTAAATGGTGAGGAAGCTCATTTCAATGAAAGCTCTGGAGAAACACTCAGAGGCAAGGCTTCCCAAGAGTGGCCAAAAGGTCACATCAAGCCAGGCCCATTGAGGTCTACAATGTGAGGTCCATGTGTGTTTTGACTCTCAATTATGGCTGCCAGGTCTTTAAGAATAAAATCATGTGATATCCTGGCTGAGATTCCCAGTGCTCTGTGGAAAGCCACCCTGGGCCTAGATCTCAGTTTCCAAGGGCAACTCTCATGCGTGGCCTCCTAAAATCCCAACACAATTCATGGCAATTCTTCTCTGAGTTCAGTTCCAGAACTCAGTCTCTGAGGGGAATCACGCCAGAGTTCAAGACCAGGTGGACCAAGTCATCCCTTCCAACCGCCACAGAAATGACCACAATTCAAACCAAAACACTGCCACATGGCCCTCATCTTCTTCCATATAGGCACTCATCATAACCTCTTGCTGGAGGTTTCCATGAGGGGGCAGCCCAAGACAGCGTCTAGAATAAGCTCCCTTGACCCTCATTTGCCTAATGTCTGGGTGGCCTGGACACTCTTCCTGTGACCCAGGATTGATCAAATAGGCCTGCCATTAATACTGCTCTGCTCCTCCAATTTGAGGCCTACTGACTTTCGGGTATAGATTCTTTGTGTGAATTGGAGACATGAGAAAACCCAAGAACCTATGGGCTAGCCTCTGCAGGGCTTTGAAGAACTCATTTGACCCAAAGGATCCCTATTCTCACTTGATGGAGGTCAGGAACTTTCCAGAGGAAAGCGAGAGACTTCATCCACAATGACTGCTCTTTTTGCCATTTTGGCTTTGGATGCACACATGGGATCTTTCTTTAATCCATCAGGTGCTGAGACTCTAAGCCACAGCCTCACACAGGGCCAAGAGGCTGATTCACACTCATCCCTTTGCACAGGAATTAAGCCAAAAGCCACAGGTGATGCCCCTTCATTTCCATTTGAAAACTGTTTACTTCAGGCTTCACAAAGGGGTGGCCTGAGGCAAAGACCTTCCTGACACTCAGGGCAACAGAACAATAGGTAAGCAAAAGGCCCAAAGCAGGGTTTCTCCACTGACACTTTACTGGTCACACTGATATCTGAGTTTTCTGAGATGCTTGCCATTCCCTTCAGTTATCCAGTGCATGGCCATGTCATAGAGCTGGGAGGTGGTACATATCTTGGACACAAAACCATGAGCCTATTCTGGAGAGTGGCCAGAATTCAGGAAGAAAACAGGAACTTAGCAAGATAGTAGGTGTTGCCCATAGATAAGGCAAGCCCCAGTCCATTCATAAATTGGAAAGGATGAATGCTGGAAAGTTTTCTACTAGACAGGATGCATCCATTGATTCATTCTCTTTTCCAATGTCTACAACCAGGGATACAGTGGGATACACAGACATAGAAACACTCGCCTTGTCCAACGACTTACTAGAAACAGTCCACTCCAAACCAAACAAACTGCCTTTCCTACCTATTCTCAGAACATGAGACAAAACCGTAAACTCACACCCACACCCACTAAGGCACCTCCTTCCCCCAAGTAGGTCTGTGACTATCCGGAGTGTCTTCTGACTGGTGGGCCATACAATGTTCCCCTAAATGGCCCGTCCTCTCTCAGATCTGGCCTCCTTGGCCTACTCAATGAAGTTGTCAGGAGCCACCCGTGAGCCACTCACTACCTGCTTTCTCGGAAAAGTGCCCTCTTCAGAGTTTTCCTGGCATTTGGTCATCCTCACATCAGTAGGTACCAAGAAAGACTGACTCTGTCCTTGGTAAATGCAAACAAGTGAGCCCACTGGGACTGGGACTGAAACTGGCTCTGGGTGCCTGGCTTCCTTGTTGCCAAGTTCAGAGAGTTCCATCACAAAAGAAGTGAGGTGAGGTCACTTCCTTCAGGAACTGAATGAGGTCACTGCCTTAGCAACCAAGTTGTCCTAACAGTTGCTTCCAAGGGTCCTATGAGATGGAGGCTGCCCCTGCTTCCTGTGACACTTTCACAAGTTAGAATGGTATATCCTCCATAGGCACCCAGGAACAGCTTTCCACACAGGCCTGGTTTGGTCCATCTTGTCTACATTAAGAAGAGTGCGGCTCATTCAGACACAACCCTTCATCCTGACCAGGTTGTTTGCCATGGAAGATGACTTTTGCTCTCTCATGTCCTTCAGAGCTGCCTACATCTTCTCCAGGCATCATTTCTGCATGGACCTTTGAGTTCTCAGCACGTGGAAGATCCCCTACATTCCTCTATTGTAAGACCAACTCTGTCCCTGCTCTTCTGTAAAGTTGGATTGAGGGAACAGTGTATGGTTAGGGGTAAGAACATGTTGGATTTGGGTTAGGAATCATTCTACTGGATGAAGAATGGTATTGGGAACCTGCGATATTTATAATAATATATAGGTGAAGTATATGTATGAAAACAGAAATCTAAGTAAGCTTTGAAGCCCAGAAGGGCATTGGGCCCTTGACTGGGATACTTAGCTTGGAATTACATTCTGCACAGCTGTCTCAGATAAATTGATATACAATGGCATAAGACCTTGTACCTTGGATGATTGAATGTGGAAGAGAACATCCAGTCAAAAAGGGATAGTAGGTAGGATTAGGAAGAGAGTCAGTAGGTTTAGGAAGAAGAGTGAGTATAACATTTGGACCAAAAGTTCTTTAGCAGTAGGGTGTCAGTTAGAGAGTAGATGTAAATGTCAGCACATGTGAAGAGTCAGTCACAATAATGAATATGGGAAATTATATAGGAAAGCAGATATCAATAGAGACATTGGGAAATCAGTCAAAGTATAAAGTGAGTGATAGGATTAGATATTTTCAACAGGGTTGAGTTTGAATATGTAATCTTAGGACGAAGCAACTGTGTAGTCACCGATAGGATTGACATTTGAGAGCATCAGGCATCTGGACAAGGATGTTTTTAGTAATACATGCTCACTTTCCATTTAGACTTTGGAACAATCATAAGTGTGAACTTTGCATTATGTGTCCAGAATATCACTGTGATAAAATGTATATGTAGATCAGGTGACATGAGTATTTCTTCCACCATTTCTGGGAGCAATATCTTGAAGACGTATTGATTAGTATTTGGGGGCACCAATAGGTGTACCCTGTGTCTATGAATATAGAGATAATGCATGAATAGACCATACTGTGAATAAATAATAGAACTGGTTCCGATTTACATAATGGATTGAACTGATACCTGAAAATATATAGGAAATCTAATATTGATACACAATCATTCATTCCAACCAGTTATATATCTAATGATTATATTAGGGTTATGGTTTACCATGAAGGCTGTGTGAGATTTGCTTGAAAAGTGATTATGGAAATCAAAAATAATGTGTTTGGAAAGAAGTCTCATGAAAAGACCAGTCCAGAAATATACAGGAGTACATGTGTTCTGAAGCAGGAAGTGATTGAAAGTGAACCAAATGCCTGGAAATTTGTGAAAATTGTGGATGAAATATATATCTTATGATGTGCATCAACTGAAGAAATAGTGATGTACCAGTGTCGAAAAAAAAGAAACGTCAAAATACACATCATGTATCATAGGAATCTACTTGCATTGATGCGAAACTCGGTCAGTTACAGTAGAAATATTAGGATTTCTAAGCACCATTCACTAGGAAACAAATGTGTATTTCAGGTGGATGAATATTTCTGAGAATAATCTTTTGAAAAGATGATTATAAATCCACATGCATGGACATGAATGAATTTAGGGAGTGTATAATAAGACACATATATTTCATACTTTGAAAAATCTGGAGAGAGAGAGAGTGTGTGTGTGTGTGTGTGTGTGTGTGTGTGTGTGTATATGTGTATATATATATATATATATATATATATATATATATACATTCAAACATACAAACACACAGAGACTTTAAAAAGTAGAAATATATATGCCAATCAAAATTCATCATGAAATATACATCATCCACAGATCCAAAAATATTTAATTTACTGAACATGGATTTATGTATCATGTTGTTCAAGTAGAAAGCTCACCCATAGGTTGAATTTTCAGTTCCAACAGCATTTAGGAGGAGTGATCTCTTCTCACAATTTGTATCTGCCATGTCAGCCACCTCTCAAGAATGTACATGGGATACCAGGTAGGATTCTATATGTGCACGTAAATATACATGTGCTGAACAGTCTACAGAGAAAGGGAGACAGGAATTCACATATTGGTTAACTTTACAAACAAATGGAGAACTACTTCTCTTAAATTGGACTAGATTTATAACACCTAGCCTTTATAATGCCAAAGGAAAGTCCAATTAGACACCATGCCTCCTCTGAACTGCATGTATTGCTATTCTGTTTGGGTTATTTTCCTCCATCATATCAGGATTGGTAATCAGAGTCCAGGAGGGTATGGGTTAGTGTCAGGGATTCAGTATTTTGAATGGAAAATAGGAAAATGAATCCAATGTGTATGCAATTCTGTGCTACACAAAAATCTTCCCACTCTCATCAAGAACAATGCCTTGACATTACCTTTGCCCCGAGTAAGACACAATTTGAAGAAAAGAGTTAGAAAATCTGTGAATACATATATACAATGGAAAATGCTCAGGAGTTCACAACCTTGGAGGTGGTAGAGGAGTTTCCATAAGTAAGGGACAGGGTAAACACTCCACAAACATGGAGCTCTGCTGGCCTAAAGACTTCTTGGGAAACTGCCTCTGAGGTTGGACCCTTGAAATATATGTTGTTGTCAGGAGCTTTATCTTCCTTTGTAGTGAGACCATCAAAGCTTGGTCTGCATCTATGTAGCCTGGAGGACATGGTTTCTGATTTTCCAGTGAACATGAGGCAGCAGTGCTGAATTCTCTCTTTGTAGGTCAACTGTGGCCACTGGGGTCTAAGTGTTTCCCCGTGTGGACTGTGAGGCCATTTGGTCATCCTCCACTTTTCCTGGTGTTTCTTGCTGCTTCACTGGGAGTTTCCTATTTGCTTCATGAAATACAAGGAGTTCAACTGGGACACAGTTCTGGAGGGAGTACTGTCACGTGTGCTGACTCAGGGTCCGAGGACAATGCACCAACCAGGCTTCTATCCCACAGAGCTTGCCCCCTTGACCATAGCAACCTGTTTCTGAACATTGCCCGGAAACCTCTCCATATAACAAGATGCCTTTACATATAAGGGTCTGCTGGCTTCACCGTGTCAGTCACAAGCCATGTGGAAGCCAATGGCAGATCCACATGGCCCCACCACAGATGTTTTATCACACACCTGCACACCACTGCTCTAGGCCCACTAATCCGCAGGCTCCAACTTACTGGCATCTCTGTTCTACACCATTTTCATGAAACCCAGTCAATCAAGGCACTGTCTGGTACACTCATGATCAGCAACAGGACATCCAAAGGTTCTCCAGTGCCACCTGGTCATGGGAATTTCAAAAATTTCATGGTATTTATCAAGCCATTTTTCAAGGATGAACTTGGAGGCACTGTGGGTTTCTATTCATTCAGGAACCACTAAATGGTGAGGAAGCTCATTTCAATGAAAGCTCTGGAGAAACACTCAGAGGCAAGGCTTCCCAAGAGTGGCCAAAAGGTCACATCAAGCCAGGCCCATTGAGGTCTACAATGTGAGGTCCATGTGTGTTTTGACTCTCAATTATGGCTGCCAGGTCTTTAAGAATAAAATCATGTGATATCCTGGCTGAGATTCCCAGTGCTCTGTGGAAAGCCACCCTGGGCCTAGATCTCAGTTTCCAAGGGCAACTCTCATGCGTGGCCTCCTAAAATCCCAACACAATTCATGGCAATTCTTCTCTGAGTTCAGTTCCAGAACTCAGTCTCTGAGGGGAATCACGCCAGAGTTCAAGACCAGGTGGACCAAGTCATCCCTTCCAACCGCCACAGAAATGACCACAATTCAAACCAAAACACTGCCACATGGCCCTCATCTTCTTCCATATAGGCACTCATCATAACCTCTTGCTGGAGGTTTCCATGAGGGGGCAGCCCAAGACAGCGTCTAGAATAAGCTCCCTTGACCCTCATTTGCCTAATGTCTGGGTGGCCTGGACACTCTTCCTGTGACCCAGGATTGATCAAATAGGCCTGCCATTAATACTGCTCTGCTCCTCCAATTTGAGGCCTACTGACTTTCGGGTATAGATTCTTTGTGTGAATTGGAGACATGAGAAAACCCAAGAACCTATGGGCTAGCCTCTGCAGGGCTTTGAAGAACTCATTTGACCCAAAGGATCCCTATTCTCACTTGATGGAGGTCAGGAACTTTCCAGAGGAAAGCGAGAGACTTCATCCACAATGACTGCTCTTTTTGCCATTTTGGCTTTGGATGCACACATGGGATCTTTCTTTAATCCATCAGGTGCTGAGACTCTAAGCCACAGCCTCACACAGGGCCAAGAGGCTGATTCACACTCATCCCTTTGCACAGGAATTAAGCCAAAAGCCACAGGTGATGCCCCTTCATTTCCATTTGAAAACTGTTTACTTCAGGCTTCACAAAGGGGTGGCCTGAGGCAAAGACCTTCCTGACACTCAGGGCAACAGAACAATAGGTAAGCAAAAGGCCCAAAGCAGGGTTTCTCCACTGACACTTTACTGGTCACACTGATATCTGAGTTTTCTGAGATGCTTGCCATTCCCTTCAGTTATCCAGTGCATGGCCATGTCATAGAGCTGGGAGGTGGTACATATCTTGGACACAAAACCATGAGCCTATTCTGGAGAGTGGCCAGAATTCAGGAAGAAAACAGGAACTTAGCAAGATAGTAGGTGTTGCCCATAGATAAGGCAAGCCCCAGTCCATTCATAAATTGGAAAGGATGAATGCTGGAAAGTTTTCTACTAGACAGGATGCATCCATTGATTCATTCTCTTTTCCAATGTCTACAACCAGGGATACAGTGGGATACACAGACATAGAAACACTCGCCTTGTCCAACGACTTACTAGAAACAGTCCACTCCAAACCAAACAAACTGCCTTTCCTACCTATTCTCAGAACATGAGACAAAACCATAAACTCACACCCACACCCACTAAGGCACCTCCTTCCCCCAAGTAGGTCTGTGACTATCCGGAGTGTCTTCTGACTGGTGGGCCATACAATGTTCCCCTAAATGGCCCGTCCTCTCTCAGATCTGGCCTCCTTGGCCTACTCAATGAAGTTGTCAGGAGCCACCCGTGAGCCACTCACTACCTGCTTTCTCGGAAAAGTGCCCTCTTCAGAGTTTTCCTGGCATTTGGTCATCCTCACATCAGTAGGTACCAAGAAAGACTGACTCTGTCCTTGGTAAATGCAAACAAGTGAGCCCACTGGGACTGGGACTGAAACTGGCTCTGGGTGCCTGGCTTCCTTGTTGCCAAGTTCAGAGAGTTCCATCACAAAAGAAGTGAGGTGAGGTCACTTCCTTCAGGAACTGAATGAGGTCACTGCCTTAGCAACCAAGTTGTCCTAACAGTTGCTTCCAAGGGTCCTATGAGATGGAGGCTGCCCCTGCTTCCTGTGACACTTTCACAAGTTAGAATGGTATATCCTCCATAGGCACCCAGGAACAGCTTTCCACACAGGCCTGGTTTGGTCCATCTTGTCTACATTAAGAAGAGTGCGGCTCATTCAGACACAACCCTTCATCCTGACCAGGTTGTTTGCCATGGAAGATGACTTTTGCTCTCTCATGTCCTTCAGAGCTGCCTACATCTTCTCCAGGCATCATTTCTGCATGGACCTTTGAGTTCTCAGCACGTGGAAGATCCCCTACATTCCTCTATTGTAAGACCAACTCTGTCCCTGCTCTTCTGTAAAGTTGGATTGAGGGAACAGTGTATGGTTAGGGGTAAGAACATGTTGGATTTGGGTTAGGAATCATTCTACTGGATGAAGAATGGTATTGGGAACCTGCGATATTTATAATAATATATAGGTGAAGTATATGTATGAAAACAGAAATCTAAGTAAGCTTTGAAGCCCAGAAGGGCATTGGGCCCTTGACTGGGATACTTAGCTTGGAATTACATTCTGCACAGCTGTCTCAGATAAATTGATATACAATGGCATAAGACCTTGTACCTTGGATGATTGAATGTGGAAGAGAACATCCAGTCAAAAAGGGATAGTAGGTAGGATTAGGAAGAGAGTCAGTAGGTTTAGGAAGAAGAGTGAGTATAACATTTGGACCAAAAGTTCTTTAGCAGTAGGGTGTCAGTTAGAGAGTAGATGTAAATGTCAGCACATGTGAAGAGTCAGTCACAATAATGAATATGGGAAATTATATAGGAAAGCAGATATCAATAGAGACATTGGGAAATCAGTCAAAGTATAAAGTGAGTGATAGGATTAGATATTTTCAACAGGGTTGAGTTTGAATATGTAATCTTAGGACGAAGCAACTGTGTAGTCACCGATAGGATTGACATTTGAGAGCATCAGGCATCTGGACAAGGATGTTTTTAGTAATACATGCTCACTTTCCATTTAGACTTTGGAACAATCATAAGTGTGAACTTTGCATTATGTGTCCAGAATATCACTGTGATAAAATGTATATGTAGATCAGGTGACATGAGTATTTCTTCCACCATTTCTGGGAGCAATATCTTGAAGACGTATTGATTAGTATTTGGGGGCACCAATAGGTGTACCCTGTGTCTATGAATATAGAGATAATGCATGAATAGACCATACTGTGAATAAATAATAGAACTGGTTCCGATTTACATAATGGATTGAACTGATACCTGAAAATATATAGGAAATCTAATATTGATACACAATCATTCATTCCAACCAGTTATATATCTAATGATTATATTAGGGTTATGGTTTACCATGAAGGCTGTGTGAGATTTGCTTGAAAAGTGATTATGGAAATCAAAAATAATGTGTTTGGAAAGAAGTCTCATGAAAAGACCAGTCCAGAAATATACAGGAGTACATGTGTTCTGAAGCAGGAAGTGATTGAAAGTGAACCAAATGCCTGGAAATTTGTGAAAATTGTGGATGAAATATATATCTTATGATGTGCATCAACTGAAGAAATAGTGATGTACCAGTGTCGAAAAAAAAGAAACGTCAAAATACACATCATGTATCATAGGAATCTACTTGCATTGATGCGAAACTCGGTCAGTTACAGTAGAAATATTAGGATTTCTAAGCACCATTCACTAGGAAACAAATGTGTATTTCAGGTGGATGAATATTTCTGAGAATAATCTTTTGAAAAGATGATTATAAATCCACATACATGAACATGAATGAATTTAGGGAGTGTATAATAAGACACATATATTTCATACTTTGAAAAATCTGGAGAGTGTGTGTGTGTGTGTGTGTGTGTGTGTGTGTGTGTGTGTATATATATATATATATATATATATATATATATATATATACATTCAAACATACAAACACACAGAGACTTTAAAAAGTAGAAATATATATGCCAATCAAAATTCATCATGAAATATACATCATCCACAGATCCAAAAATATTTAATTTACTGAACATGGATTTATGTATCATGTTGTTCAAGTAGAAAGCTCACCCATAGGTTGAATTTTCAGTTCCAACAGCATTTAGGAGGAGTGATCTCTTCTCACAATTTGTATCTGCCATGTCAGCCACCTCACAAGAATGTACATGGGATACCAGGTAGGATTCTATATGTGCACGTAAATATACATGTGCTGAACAGTCTACAGAGAAAGGGAGACAGGAATTCACATATTGGTTAACTTTACAAACAAATGGAGAACTACTTCTCTTAAATTGGACTAGATTTATAACACCTAGCCTTTATAATGCCAAAGGAAAGTCCAATTAGACACCATGCCTCCTCTGAACTGCATGTATTGCTATTCTGTTTGGGTTATTTTCCTCCATCATATCAGGATTGGTAATCAGAGTCCAGGAGGGTATGGGTTAGTGTCAGGGATTCAGTATTTTGAATGGAAAATAGGAAAATGAATCCAATGTGTATGCAATTCTGTGCTACACAAAAATCTTCCCACTCTCATCAAGAACAATGCCTTGACATTACCTTTGCCCCGAGTAAGACACAATTTGAAGAAAAGAGTTAGAAAATCTGTGAATACATATATACAATGGAAAATGCTCAGGAGTTCACAACCTTGGAGGTGGTAGAGGAGTTTCCATAAGTAAGGGACAGGGTAAACACTCCACAAACATGGAGCTCTGCTGGCCTAAAGACTTCTTGGGAAACTGCCTCTGAGGTTGGACCCTTGAAATATATGTTGTTGTCAGGAGCTTTATCTTCCTTTGTAGTGAGACCATCAAAGCTTGGTCTGCATCTATGTAGCCTGGAGGACATGGTTTCTGATTTTCCAGTGAACATGAGGCAGCAGTGCTGAATTCTCTCTTTGTAGGTCAACTGTGGCCACTGGGGTCTAAGTGTTTCCCCGTGTGGACTGTGAGGCCATTTGGTCATCCTCCACTTTTCCTGGTGTTTCTTGCTGCTTCACTGGGAGTTTCCTATTTGCTTCATGAAATACAAGGAGTTCAACTGGGACACAGTTCTGGAGGGAGTACTGTCATGTGTGCTGACTCAGGGTCCGAGGACAATGCACCAACCAGGCTTCTATCCCACAGAGCTTGCCCCCTTGACCATAGCAACCTGTTTCTGAACATTGCCCGGAAACCTCTCCATATAACAAGATGCCTTTATATATAAGGGTCTGCTGGCTTCACCGTGTCAGTCACAAGCCATGTGGAAGCCAATGGCAGATCCACATGGCCCCACCACAGATGTTTTATCACACACCTGCACACCACTGCTCTAGGCCCACTAATCCGCAGGCTCCAACTTACTGGCATCTCTGTTCTACACCATTTTCATGAAACCCAGTCAATCAAGGCACTGTCTGGTACACTCATGATCAGCAACAGGACATCCAAAGGTTCTCCAGTGCCACCTGGTCATGGGAATTTCAAAAATTTCATGGTATTTATCAAGCCATTTTTCAAGGATGAACTTGGAGGCACTGTGGGTTTCTATTCATTCAGGAACCACTAAATGGTGAGGAAGCTCATTTCAATGAAAGCTCTGGAGAAACACTCAGAGGCAAGGCTTCCCAAGAGTGGCCAAAAGGTCACATCAAGCCAGGCCCATTGAGGTCTACAATGTGAGGTCCATGTGTGTTTTGACTCTCAATTATGGCTGCCAGGTCTTTAAGAATAAAATCATGTGATATCCTGGCTGAGATTCCCAGTGCTCTGTGGAAAGCCACCCTGGGCCTAGATCTCAGTTTCCAAGGGCAACTCTCATGCGTGGCCTCCTAAAATCCCAACACAATTCATGGCAATTCTTCTCTGAGTTCAGTTCCAGAACTCAGTCTCTGAGGGGAATCACGCCAGAGTTCAAGACCAGGTGGACCAAGTCATCCCTTCCAACCGCCACAGAAATGACCACAATTCAAACCAAAACACTGCCACATGGCCCTCATCTTCTTCCATATAGGCACTCATCATAACCTCTTGCTGGAGGTTTCCATGAGGGGGCAGCCCAAGACAGCGTCTAGAATAAGCTCCCTTGCCCCTCATTTGCCTAATGTCTGGGTGGCCTGGACACTCTTCCTGTGACCCAGGATTGATCAAATAGGCCTGCCATTAATACTGCTCTGCTCCTCCAATTTGAGGCCTACTGACTTTCGGGTATAGATTCTTTGTGTGAATTGGAGACATGAGAAAACCCAAGAACCTATGGGCTAGCCTCTGCAGGGCTTTGAAGAACTCATTTGACCCAAAGGATCCCTATTCTCACTTGATGGAGGTCAGGAACTTTCCAGAGGAAAGCGAGAGACTTCATCCACAATGACTGCTCTTTTTGCCATTTTGGCTTTGGATGCACACATGGGATCTTTCTTTAATCCATCAGGTGCTGAGACTCTAAGCCACAGCCTCACACAGGGCCAAGAGGCTGATTCACACACATCCCTTTGCACAGGAATTAAGCCAAAAGCCACAGGTGATGCCCCTTCATTTCCATTTGAAAACTGTTTACTTCAGGCTTCACAAAGGGGTGGCCTGAGGCAAAGACCTTCCTGACACTCAGGGCAACAGAACAATAGGTAAGCAAAAGGCCCAAAGCAGGGTTTCTCCACTGACACTTTACTGGTCACACTGATATCTGAGTTTTCTGAGATGCTTGCCATTCCCTTCAGTTATCCAGTGCATGGCCATGTCATAGAGCTGGGAGGTGGTACATATCTTGGACACAAAACCATGAGCCTATTCTGGAGAGTGGCCAGAATTCAGGAAGAAAACAGGAACTTAGCAAGATAGTAGGTGTTGCCCATAGATAAGGCAAGCCCCAGTCCATTCATAAATTGGAAAGGATGAATGCTGGAAAGTTTTCTACTAGACAGGATGCATCCATTGATTCATTCTCTTTTCCAATGTCTACAACCAGGGATACAGTGGGATACACAGACATAGAAACACTCGCCTTGTCCAACGACTTACTAGAAACAGTCCACTCCAAACCAAACAAACTGCCTTTCCTACCTATTCTCAGAACATGAGACAAAACCATAAACTCACACCCACACCCACTAAGGCACCTCCTTCCCCCAAGTAGGTCTGTGACTATCCGGAGTGTCTTCTGACTGGTGGGCCATACAATGTTCCCCTAAATGGCCCGTCCTCTCTCAGATCTGGCCTCCTTGGCCTACTCAATGAAGTTGTCAGGAGCCACCCGTGAGCCACTCACTACCTGCTTTCTCGGAAAAGTGCCCTCTTCAGAGTTTTCCTGGCATTTGGTCATCCTCACATCAGTAGGTACCAAGAAAGACTGACTCTGTCCTTGGTAAATGCAAACAAGTGAGCCCACTGGGACTGGGACTGAAACTGGCTCTGGGTGCCTGGCTTCCTTGTTGCCAAGTTCAGAGAGTTCCATCACAAAAGAAGTGAGGTGAGGTCACTTCCTTCAGGAACTGAATGAGGTCACTGCCTTAGCAACCAAGTTGTCCTAACAGTTGCTTCCAAGGGTCCTATGAGATGGAGGCTGCCCCTGCTTCCTGTGACACTTTCACAAGTTAGAATGGTATATCCTCCATAGGCACCCAGGAACAGCTTTCCACACAGGCCTGGTTTGGTCCATCTTGTCTACATTAAGAAGAGTGCGGCTCATTCAGACACAACCCTTCATCCTGACCAGGTTGTTTGCCATGGAAGATGACTTTTGCTCTCTCATGTCCTTCAGAGCTGCCTACATCTTCTCCAGGCATCATTTCTGCATGGACCTTTGAGTTCTCAGCACGTGGAAGATCCCCTACATTCCTCTATTGTAAGACCAACTCTGTCCCTGCTCTTCTGT
This sequence comes from Urocitellus parryii, assembly GCF_045843805.1. NCBI lineage: Eukaryota > Metazoa > Chordata > Mammalia > Rodentia > Sciuridae > Urocitellus > Urocitellus parryii. Next base: position 57,366,644 of record NC_135539.1, read on the forward strand.
AAAGTTGGATTGAGGGAACAGTGTATGGTTAGGGGTAAGAACATGTTGGATTTGGGTTAGGAATCATTCTACTGGATGAAGAATGGTATTGGGAACCTGCGATATTTATAATAATATATAGGTGAAGTATATGTATGAAAACAGAAATCTAAGTAAGCTTTGAAGCCCAGAAGGGCATTGGGCCCTTGACTGGGATACTTAGCTTGGAATTACATTCTGCACAGCTGTCTCAGATAAATTGATATACAATGGCATAAGACCTTGTACCTTGGATGATTGAATGTGGAAGAGAACATCCAGTCAAAAAGGGATAGTAGGTAGGATTAGGAAGAGAGTCAGTAGGTTTAGGAAGAAGAGTGAGTATAACATTTGGACCAAAAGTTCTTTAGCAGTAGGGTGTCAGTTAGAGAGTAGATGTAAATGTCAGCACATGTGAAGAGTCAGTCACAATAATGAATATGGGAAATTATGTAGGAAAGCAGATATCTATAGAGACATTGGGAAATCAGTCAAAGTATAAAGTGAGTGATAGGATTAGATATTTTCAACAGGGTTGAGTTTGAATATGTAATCTTAGGACGAAGCAACTGTGTAGTCACCGATAGGATTGACATTTGAGAGCATCAGGCATCTGGACAAGGATGTTTTTAGTAATACATGCTCACTTTCCATTTAGACTTTGGTACAATCATAAGTGTGAACTTTGCATTATGTGTCCAGAATATCACTGTGATAAAATGTATATGTAGATCAGGTGACATGAGTATTTCTTCCACCATTTCTGGGAGCAATATCTTGAAGACGTATTGATTAGTATTTGGGGGCACCAATAGGTGTACCCTGTGTCTATGAATATAGAGATAATGCATGAATAGACCATACTGTGAATAAATAATAGAACTGGTTCCGATTTACATAATGGATTGAACTGATACCTGAAAATATATAGGAAATCTAATATTGATACACAATCATTCATTCCAACCAGTTATATATCTAATGATTATATTAGGGTTATGGTTTACCATGAAGGCTGTGTGAGATTTGCTTGAAAAGTGATTATGGAAATCAAAAATAATGTGTTTGGAAAGAAGTCTCATGAAAAGACCAGTCCAGAAATATACAGGAGTACATGTGTTCTGAAGCAGGAAGTGATTGAAAGTGAACCAAATGCCTGGAAATTTGTGAAAATTGTGGATGAAATATATATCTTATGATGTGCATCAACTGAAGAAATAGTGATGTACCAGTGTCGAAAAAAAAGAAACGTCAAAATACACATCATGTATCATAGGAATCTACTTGCATTGATGCGAAACTCGGTCAGTTACAGTAGAAATATTAGGATTTCTAAGCACCATTCACTAGGAAACAAATGTGTATTTCAGGTGGATGAATATTTCTGAGAATAATCTTTTGAAAAGATGATTATAAATCCACATACATGAACATGAATGAATTTAGGGAGTGTATAATAAGACACATATATTTCATACTTTGAAAAATCTGGAGAGAGTGTGTGTGTGTGTGTGTGTGTGTGTGTGTGTATATATATATATATATATATATATATATACATTCAAACATACAAACACACAGAGACTTTAAAAAGTAGAAATATATATGCCAATCAAAATTCATCATGAAATATACATCATCCACAGATCCAAAAATATTTAATTTACTGAACATGGATTTATGTATCATGTTGTTCAAGTAGAAAGCTCACCCATAGGTTGAATTTTCAGTTCCAACAGCATTTAGGAGGAGTGATCTCTTCTCACAATTTGTATCTGCCATGTCAGCCACCTCACAAGAATGTACATGGGATACCAGGTAGGATTCTATATGTGCACGTAAATATACATGTGCTGAACAGTCTACAGAGAAAGGGAGACAGGAATTCACATATTGGTTAACTTTACAAACAAATGGAGAACTACTTCTCTTAAATTGGACTAGATTTATAACACCTAGCCTTTATAATGCCAAAGGAAAGTCCAATTAGACACCATGCCTCCTCTGAACTGCATGTATTGCTATTCTGTTTGGGTTATTTTCCTCCATCATATCAGGATTGGTAATCAGAGTCCAGGAGGGTATGGGTTAGTGTCAGGGATTCAGTATTTTGAATGGAAAATAGGAAAATGAATCCAATGTGTATGCAATTCTGTGCTACACAAAAATCTTCCCACTCTCATCAAGAACAATGCCTTGACATTACCTTTGCCCCGAGTAAGACACAATTTGAAGAAAAGAGTTAGAAAATCTGTGAATACATATATACAATGGAAAATGCTCAGGAGTTCACAACCTTGGAGGTGGTAGAGGAGTTTCCATAAGTAAGGGACAGGGTAAACACTCCACAAACATGGAGCTCTGCTGGCCTAAAGACTTCTTGGGAAACTGCCTCTGAGGTTGGACCCTTGAAATATATGTTGTTGTCAGGAGCTTTATCTTCCTTTGTAGTGAGACCATCAAAGCTTGGTCTGCATCTATGTAGCCTGGAGGACATGGTTTCTGATTTTCCAGTGAACATGAGGCAGCAGTGCTGAATTCTCTCTTTGTAGGTCAACTGTGGCCACTGGGGTCTAAGTGTTTCCCCGTGTGGACTGTGAGGCCATTTGGTCATCCTCCACTTTTCCTGGTGTTTCTTGCTGCTTCACTGGGAGTTTCCTATTTGCTTCATGAAATACAAGGAGTTCAACTGGGACACAGTTCTGGAGGGAGTACTGTCACGTGTGCTGACTCAGGGTCCGAGGACAATGCACCAACCAGGCTTCTATCCCACAGAGCTTGCCCCCTTGACCATAGCAACCTGTTTCTGAACATTGCCCGGAAACCTCTCCATATAACAAGATGCCTTTACATATAAGGGTCTGCTGGCTTCACCGTGTCAGTCACAAGCCATGTGGAAGCCAATGGCAGATCCACATGGCCCCACCACAGATGTTTTATCACACACCTGCACACCACTGCTCTAGGCCCACTAATCCGCAGGCTCCAACTTACTGGCATCTCTGTTCTACACCATTTTCATGAAACCCAGTCAATCAAGGCACTGTCTGGTACACTCATGATCAGCAACAGGACATCCAAAGGTTCTCCAGTGCCACCTGGTCATGGGAATTTCAAAAATTTCATGGTATTTATCAAGCCATTTTTCAAGGATGAACTTGGAGGCACTGTGGGTTTCTATTCATTCAGGAACCACTAAATGGTGAGGAATCTCATTTCAATGAAAGCTCTGGAGAAACACTCAGAGGCAAGGCTTCCCAAGAGTGGCCAAAAGGTCACATCAAGCCAGGCCCATTGAGGTCTACAATGTGAGGTCCATGTGTGTTTTGACTCTCAATTATGGCTGCCAGGTCTTTAAGAATAAAATCATGTGATATCCTGGCTGAGATTCCCAGTGCTCTGTGGAAAGCCACCCTGGGCCTAGATCTCAGTTTCCAAGGGCAACTCTCATGCGTGGCCTCCTAAAATCCCAACACAATTCATGGCAATTCTTCTCTGAGTTCAGTTCCAGAACTCAGTCTCTGAGGGGAATCACGCCAGAGTTCAAGACCAGGTGGACCAAGTCATCCCTTCCAACCGCCACAGAAATGACCACAATTCAAACCAAAACACTGCCACATGGCCCTCATCTTCTTCCATATAGGCACTCATCATAACCTCTTGCTGGAGGTTTCCATGAGGGGGCAGCCCAAGACAGCGTCTAGAATAAGCTCCCTTGACCCTCATTTGCCTAATGTCTGGGTGGCCTGGACACTCTTCCTGTGACCCAGGATTGATCAAATAGGCCTGCCATTAATACTGCTCTGCTCCTCCAATTTGAGGCCTACTGACTTTCGGGTATAGATTCTTTGTGTGAATTGGAGACATGAGAAAACCCAAGAACCTATGGGCTAGCCTCTGCAGGGCTTTGAAGAACTCATTTGACCCAAAGGATCCCTATTCTCACTTGATGGAGGTCAGGAACTTTCCAGAGGAAAGCGAGAGACTTCATCCACAATGACTGCTCTTTTTGCCATTTTGGCTTTGGATGCACACATGGGATCTTTCTTTAATCCATCAGGTGCTGAGACTCTTAAGCCACAGCCTCACACAGGGCCAAGAGGCTGATTCACACTCATCCCTTTGCACAGGAATTAAGCCAAAAGCCACAGGTGATGCCCCTTCATTTCCATTTGAAAACTGTTTACTTCAGGCTTCACAAAGGGGTGGCCTGAGGCAAAGACCTTCCTGACACTCAGGGCAACAGAACAATAGGTAAGCAAAAGGCCCAAAGCAGGGTTTCTCCACTGACACTTTACTGGTCACACTGATATCTGAGTTTTCTGAGATGCTTGCCATTCCCTTCAGTTATCCAGTGCATGGCCATGTCATAGAGCTGGGAGGTGGTACATATCTTGGACACAAAACCATGAGCCTATTCTGGAGAGTGGCCAGAATTCAGGAAGAAAACAGGAACTTAGCAAGATAGTAGGTGTTGCCCATAGATAAGGCAAGCCCCAGTCCATTCATAAATTGGAAAGGATGAATGCTGGAAAGTTTTCTACTAGACAGGATGCATCCATTGATTCATTCTCTTTTCCAATGTCTACAACCAGGGATACAGTGGGATACACAGACATAGAAACACTCGCCTTGTCCAACGACTTACTAGAAACAGTCCACTCCAAACCAAACAAACTGCCTTTCCTACCTATTCTCAGAACATGAGACAAAACCATAAACTCACACCCACACCCACTAAGGCACCTCCTTCCCCCAAGTAGGTCTGTGACTATCCGGAGTGTCTTCTGACTGGTGGGCCATACAATGTTCCCCTAAATGGCCCGTCCTCTCTCAGATCTGGCCTCCTTGGCCTACTCAATGAAGTTGTCAGGAGCCACCCGTGAGCCACTCACTACCTGCTTTCTCGGAAAAGTGCCCTCTTCAGAGTTTTCCTGGCATTTGGTCATCCTCACATCAGTAGGTACCAAGAAAGACTGACTCTGTCCTTGGTAAATGCAAACAAGTGAGCCCACTGGGACTGGGACTGAAACTGGCTCTGGGTGCCTGGCTTCCTTGTTGCCAAGTTCAGAGAGTTCCATCACAAAAGAAGTGAGGTGAGGTCACTTCCTTCAGGAACTGAATGAGGTCACTGCCTTAGCAACCAAGTTGTCCTAACAGTTGCTTCCAAGGGTCCTATGAGATGGAGGCTGCCCCTGCTTCCTGTGACACTTTCACAAGTTAGAATGGTATATCCTCCATAGGCACCCAGGAACAGCTTTCCACACAGGCCTGGTTTGGTCCATCGTGTCTACATTAAGAAGAGTGCGGCTCATTCAGACACAACCCTTCATCCTGACCAGGTTGTTTGCCATGGAAGATGACTTTTGCTCTCTCATGTCCTTCAGAGCTGCCTACATCTTCTCCAGGCATCATTTCTGCATGGACCTTTGAGTTCTCAGCACGTGGAAGATCCCCTACATTCCTCTATTGTAAGACCAACTCTGTCCCTGCTCTTCTGTAAAGTTGGATTGAGGGAACAGTGTATGGTTAGGGGTAAGAACATGTTGGATTTGGGTTAGGAATCATTCTACTGGATGAAGAATGGTATTGGGAACCTGCGATATTTATAATAATATATAGGTGAAGTATATGTATGAAAACAGAAATCTAAGTAAGCTTTGAAGCCCAGAAGGGCATTGGGCCCTTGACTGGGATACTTAGCTTGGAATTACATTCTGCACAGCTGTCTCAGATAAATTGATATACAATGGCATAAGACCTTGTACCTTGGATGATTGAATGTGGAAGAGAACATCCAGTCAAAAAGGGATAGTAGGTAGGATTAGGAAGAGAGTCAGTAGGTTTAGGAAGAAGAGTGAGTATAACATTTGGACCAAAAGTTCTTTAGCAGTAGGGTGTCAGTTAGAGAGTAGATGTAAATGTCAGCACATGTGAAGAGTCAGTCACAATAATGAATATGGGAAATTATGTAGGAAAGCAGATATCTATAGAGACATTGGGAAATCAGTCAAAGTATAAAGTGAGTGATAGGATTAGATATTTTCAACAGGGTTGAGTTTGAATATGTAATCTTAGGACGAAGCAACTGTGTAGTCACCGATAGGATTGACATTTGAGAGCATCAGGCATCTGGACAAGGATGTTTTTAGTAATACATGCTCACTTTCCATTTAGACTTTGGAACAATCATAAGTGTGAACTTTGCATTATGTGTCCAGAATATCACTGTGATAAAATGTATATGTAGATCAGGTGACATGAGTATTTCTTCCACCATTTCTGGGAGCAATATCTTGAAGACGTATTGATTAGTATTTGGGGGCACCAATAGGTGTACCCTGTGTCTATGAATATAGAGATAATGCATGAATAGACCATACTGTGAATAAATAATAGAACTGGTTCCGATTTACATAATGGATTGAACTGATACCTGAAAATATATAGGAAATCTAATATTGATACACAGTCATTCATTCCAACCAGTTATATATCTAATGATTATATTAGGGTTATGGTTTACCATGAAGGCTGTGTGAGATTTGCTTGAAAAGTGATTATGGAAATCAAAAATAATGTGTTTGGAAAGAAGTCTCATGAAAAGACCAGTCCAGAAATATACAGGAGTACATGTGTTCTGAAGCAGGAAGTGATTGAAAGTGAACCAAATGCCAGGAAATTTGTGAAAATTGTGGATGAAATATATATCTTATGATGTGCATCAACTGAAGAAATAGTGATGTACCAGTGTCGAAAAAAAAGAAACGTCAAAATACACATCATGTATCATAGGAATCTACTTGCATTGATGCGAAACTCGGTCAGTTACAGTAGAAATATTAGGATTTCTAAGCACCATTCACTAGGAAACAAATGTGTATTTCAGGTGGATGAATATTTCTGAGAATAATCTTTTGAAAAGATGATTATAAATCCACATACATGAACATGAATGAATTTAGGGAGTGTATAATAAGACACATATATTTCATACTTTGAAAAATCTGGAGAGAGAGAGTGTGTGTGTGTGTGTGTGTGTGTGTGTGTGTGTATATGTATATATATATATATATATATATATATATATATATATATATATACATTCAAACATACAAACACACAGAGACTTTAAAAAGTAGAAATATATATGCCAATCAAAATTCATCATGAAATATACATCATCCACAGATCCAAAAATATTTAATTTACTGAACATGGATTTATGTATCATGTTGTTCAAGTAGAAAGCTCACCCATAGGTTGAATTTTCAGTTCCAACAGCATTTAGGAGGAGTGATCTCTTCTCACAATTTGTATCTGCCATGTCAGCCACCTCTCAAGAATGTACATGGGATACCAGGTAGGATTCTATATGTGCACGTAAATATACATGTGCTGAACAGTCTACAGAGAAAGGGAGACAGGAATTCACATATTGGTTAACTTTACAAACAAATGGAGAACTACTTCTCTTAAATTGGACTAGATTTATAACACCTAGCCTTTATAATGCCAAAGGAAAGTCCAATTAGACACCATGCCTCCTCTGAACTGCATGTATTGCTATTCTGTTTGGGTTATTTTCCTCCATCATATCAGGATTGGTAATCAGAGTCCAGGAGGGTATGGGTTAGTGTCAGGGATTCAGTATTTTGAATGGAAAAGAGGAAAATGAATCCAATGTGTATGCAATTCTGTGCTACACAAAAATCTTCCCACTCTCATCAAGAACAATGCCTTGACATTACCTTTGCCCCGAGTAAGACACAATTTGAAGAAAAGAGTTAGAAAATCTGTGAATACATATATACAATGGAAAATGCTCAGGAGTTCACAACCTTGGAGGTGGTAGAGGAGTTTCCATAAGTAAGGGACAGGGTAAACACTCCACAAACATGGAGCTCTGCTGGCCTAAAGACTTCTTGGGAAACTGCCTCTGAGGTTGGACCCTTGAAATATATGTTGTTGTCAGGAGCTTTATCTTCCTTTGTAGTGAGACCATCAAAGCTTGGTCTGCATCTATGTAGCCTGGAGGACATGGTTTCTGATTTTCCAGTGAACATGAGGCAGCAGTGCTGAATTCTCTCTTTGTAGGTCAACTGTGGCCACTGGGGTCTAAGTGTTTCCCCGTGTGGACTGTGAGACCATTTGGTCATCCTCCACTTTTCCTGGTGTTTCTTGCTGCTTCACTGGGAGTTTCCTATTTGCTTCATGAAATACAAGGAGTTCAACTGGGACACAGTTCTGGAGGGAGTACTGTCACGTGTGCTGACTCAGGGTCCGAGGACAATGCACCAACCAGGCTTCTATCCCACAGAGCTTGCCCCCTTGACCATAGCAACCTGTTTCTGAACATTGCCCGGAAACCTCTCCATATAACAAGATGCCTTTACATATAAGGGTCTGCTGGCTTCACCGTGTCAGTCACAAGCCATGTGGAAGCCAATGGCAGATCCACATGGCCCCACCACAGATGTTTTATCACACACCTGCACACCACTGCTCTAGGCCCACTAATCCGCAGGCTCCAACTTACTGGCATCTCTGTTCTACACCATTTTCATGAAACCCAGTCAATCAAGGCACTGTCTGGTACACTCATGATCAGCAACAGGACATCCAAAGGTTCTCCAGTGCCACCTGGTCATGGGAATTTCAAAAATTTCATGGTATTTATCAAGCCATTTTTCAAGGATGAACTTGGAGGCACTGTGGGTTTCTATTCATTCAGGAACCACTAAATGGTGAGGAATCTCATTTCAATGAAAGCTCTGGAGAAACACTCAGAGGCAAGGCTTCCCAAGAGTGGCCAAAAGGTCACATCAAGCCAGGCCCATTGAGGTCTACAATGTGAGGTCCATGTGTGTTTTGACTCTCAATTATGGCTGCCAGGTCTTTAAGAATAAAATCATGTGATATCCTGGCTGAGATTCCCAGTGCTCTGTGGAAAGCCACCCTGGGCCTAGATCTCAGTTTCCAAGGGCAACTCTCATGCGTGGCCTCCTAAAATCCCAACACAATTCATGGCAATTCTTCTCTGAGTTCAGTTCCAGAACTCAGTCTCTGAGGGGAATCACGCCAGAGTTCAAGACCAGGTGGACCAAGTCATCCCTTCCAACCGCCACAGAAATGACCACAATTCAAACCAAAACACTGCCACATGGCCCTCATCTTCTTCCATATAGGCACTCATCATAACCTCTTGCTGGAGGTTTCCATGAGGGGGCAGCCCAAGACAGCGTCTAGAATAAGCTCCCTTGACCCTCATTTGCCTAATGTCTGGGTGGCCTGGACACTCTTCCTGTGACCCAGGATTGATCAAATAGGCCTGCCATTAATACTGCTCTGCTCCTCCAATTTGAGGCCTACTGACTTTCGGGTATAGATTCTTTGTGTGAATTGGAGACATGAGAAAACCCAAGAACCTATGGGCTAGCCTCTGCAGGGCTTTGAAGAACTCATTTGACCCAAAGGATCCCTATTCTCACTTGATGGAGGTCAGGAACTTTCCAGAGGAAAGCGAGAGACTTCATCCACAATGACTGCTCTTTTTGCCATTTTGGCTTTGGATGCACACATGGGATCTTTCTTTAATCCATCAGGTGCTGAGACTCTAAGCCACAGCCTCACACAGGGCCAAGAGGCTGATTCACACACATCCCTTTGCACAGGAATTAAGCCAAAAGCCACAGGTGATGCCCCTTCATTTCCATTTGAAAACTGTTTACTTCAGGCTTCACAAAGGGGTGGCCTGAGGCAAAGACCTTCCTGACACTCAGGGCAACAGAACAATAGGTAAGCAAAAGGCCCAAAGCAGGGTTTCTCCACTGACACTTTACTGGTCACACTGATATCTGAGTTTTCTGAGATGCTTGCCATTCCCTTCAGTTATCCAGTGCATGGCCATGTCATAGAGCTGGGAGGTGGTACATATCTTGGACACAAAACCATGAGCCTATTCTGGAGAGTGGCCAGAATTCAGGAAGAAAACAGGAACTTAGCAAGATAGTAGGTGTTGCCCATAGATAAGGCAAGCCCCAGTCCATTCATAAATTGGAAAGGATGAATGCTGGAAAGTTTTCTACTAGACAGGATGCATCCATTGATTCATTCTCTTTTCCAATGTCTACAACCAGGGATACAGTGGGATACACAGACATAGAAACACTCGCCTTGTCCAACGACTTACTAGAAACAGTCCACTCCAAACCAAACAAACTGCCTTTCCTACCTATTCTCAGAACATGAGACAAAACCATAAACTCACACCCACACCCACTAAGGCACCTCCTTCCCCCAAGTAGGTCTGTGACTATCCGGAGTGTCTTCTGACTGGTGGGCCATACAATGTTCCCCTAAATGGCCCGTCCTCTCTCAGATCTGGCCTCCTTGGCCTACTCAATGAAGTTGTCAGGAGCCACCCGTGAGCCACTCACTACCTGCTTTCTCGGAAAAGTGCCCTCTTCAGAGTTTTCCTGGCATTTGGTCATCCTCACATCAGTAGGTACCAAGAAAGACTGACTCTGTCCTTGGTAAATGCAAACAAGTGAGCCCACTGGGACTGGGACTGAAACTGGCTCTGGGTGCCTGGCTTCCTTGTTGCCAAGTTCAGAGAGTTCCATCACAAAAGAAGTGAGGTGAGGTCACTTCCTTCAGGAACTGAATGAGGTCACTGCCTTAGCAACCAAGTTGTCCTAACAGTTGCTTCCAAGGGTCCTATGAGATGGAGGCTGCCCCTGCTTCCTGTGACACTTTCACAAGTTAGAATGGTATATCCTCCATAGGCACCCAGGAACAGCTTTCCACACAGGCCTGGTTTGGTCCATCTTGTCTACATTAAGAAGAGTGCGGCTCATTCAGACACAACCCTTCATCCTGACCAGGTTGTTTGCCATGGAAGATGACTTTTGCTCTCTCATGTCCTTCAGAGCTGCCTACATCTTCTCCAGGCATCATTTCTGCATGGACCTTTGAGTTCTCAGCACGTGGAAGATCCCCTACATTCCTCTATTGTAAGACCAACTCTGTCCCTGCTCTTCTGTAAAGTTGGATTGAGGGAACAGTGTATGGTTAGGGGTAAGAACATGTTGGATTTGGGTTAGGAATCATTCTACTGGATGAAGAATGGTATTGGGAACCTGCAATATTTATAATAATATATAGGTGAAGTATATGTATGAAAACAGAAATCTAAGTAAGCTTTGAAGCCCAGAAGGGCATTGGGCCCTTGACTGGGATACTTAGCTTGGAATTACATTCTGCACAGCTGTCTCAGATAAATTGATATACAATGGCATAAGACCTTGTACCTTGGATGATTGAATGTGGAAGAGAACATCCAGTCAAAAAGGGATAGTAGGTAGGATTAGGAAGAGAGTCAGTAGGTTTAGGAAGAAGAGTGAGTATAACATTTGGACCAAAAGTTCTTTAGCAGTAGGGTGTCAGTTAGAGAGTAGATGTAAATGTCAGCACATGTGAAGAGTCAGTCACAATAATGAATATGGGAAATTATATAGGAAAGCAGATATCAATAGAGACATTGGGAAATCAGTCAAAGTATAAAGTGAGTGATAGGATTAGATATTTTCAACAGGGTTGAGTTTGAATATGTAATCTTAGGACGAAGCAACTGTGTAGTCACCGATAGGATTGACATTTGAGAGCATCAGGCATCTGGACAAGGATGTTTTTAGTAATACATGCTCACTTTCCATTTAGACTTTGGAACAATCATAAGTGTGAACTTTGCATTATGTGTCCAGAATATCACTGTGATAAAATGTATATGTAGATCAGGTGACATGAGTATTTCTTCCACCATTTCTGGGAGCAATATCTTGAAGACGTATTGATTAGTATTTGGGGGCACCAATAGGTGTACCCTGTGTCTATGAATATAGAGATAATGCATGAATAGACCATACTGTGAATAAATAATAGAACTGGTTCCGATTTACATAATGGATTGAACTGATACCTGAAAATATATAGGAAATCTAATATTGATACACAATCATTCATTCCAACCAGTTATATATCTAATGATTATATTAGGGTTATGGTTTACCATGAAGGCTGTGTGAGATTTGCTTGAAAAGTGATTATGGAAATCAAAAATAATGTGTTTGGAAAGAAGTCTCATGAAAAGACCAGTCCAGAAATATACAGGAGTACATGTGTTCTGAAGCAGGAAGTGATTGAAAGTGAACCAAATGCCTGGAAATTTGTGAAAATTGTGGATGAAATATATATCTTATGATGTGCATCAACTGAAGAAATAGTGATGTACCAGTGTCGAAAAAAAAGAAACGTCAAAATACACATCATGTATCATAGGAATCTACTTGCATTGATGCGAAACTCGGTCAGTTACAGTAGAAATATTAGGATTTCTAAGCACCATTCACTAGGAAACAAATGTGTATTTCAGGTGGATGAATATTTCTGAGAATAATCTTTTGAAAAGATGATTATAAATCCACATACATGGACATGAATGAATTTAGGGAGTGTATAATAAGACACATATATTTCATACTTTGAAAAATCTGGAGAGAGAGAGTGTGTGTGTGTGTGTGTGTGTGTGTGTGTGTATATGTATATATATATATATATATATATATATATATATATATATATATATACATTCAAACATACAAACACACAGAGACTTTAAAAAGTAGAAATATATATGCCAATCAAAATTCATCATGAAATATACATCATCCACAGATCCAAAAATATTTAATTTACTGAACATGGATTTATGTATCATGTTGTTCAAGTAGAAAGCTCACCCATAGGTTGAATTTTCAGTTCCAACAGCATTTAGGAGGAGTGATCTCTTCTCACAATTTGTATCTGCCATGTCAGCCACCTCTCAAGAATGTACATGGGATACCAGGTAGGATTCTATATGTGCACGTAAATATACATGTGCTGAACAGTCTACAGAGAAAGGGAGACAGGAATTCACATATTGGTTAACTTTACAAACAAATGGAGAACTACTTCTCTTAAATTGGACTAGATTTATAACACCTAGCCTTTATAATGCCAAAGGAAAGTCCAATTAGACACCATGCCTCCTCTGAACTGCATGTATTGCTATTCTGTTTGGGTTATTTTCCTCCATCATATCAGGATTGGTAATCAGAGTCCAGGAGGGTATGGGTTAGTGTCAGGGATTCAGTATTTTGAATGGAAAATAGGAAAATGAATCCAATGTGTATGCAATTCTGTGCTACACAAAAATCTTCCCACTCTCATCAAGAACAATGCCTTGACATTACCTTTGCCCCGAGTAAGACACAATTTGAAGAAAAGAGTTAGAAAATCTGTGAATACATATATACAATGGAAAATGCTCAGGAGTTCACAACCTTGGAGGTGGTAGAGGAGTTTCCATAAGTAAGGGACAGGGTAAACACTCCACAAACATGGAGCTCTGCTGGCCTAAAGACTTCTTGGGAAACTGCCTCTGAGGTTGGACCCTTGAAATATATGTTGTTGTCAGGAGCTTTATCTTCCTTTGTAGTGAGACCATCAAAGCTTGGTCTGCATCTATGTAGCCTGGAGGACATGGTTTCTGATTTTCCAGTGAACATGAGGCAGCAGTGCTGAATTCTCTCTTTGTAGGTCAACTGTGGCCACTGGGGTCTAAGTGTTTCCCCGTGTGGACTGTGAGGCCATTTGGTCATCCTCCACTTTTCCTGGTGTTTCTTGCTGCTTCACTGGGAGTTTCCTATTTGCTTCATGAAATACAAGGAGTTCAACTGGGACACAGTTCTGGAGGGAGTACTGTCACGTGTGCTGACTCAGGGTCCGAGGACAATGCACCAACCAGGCTTCTATCCCACAGAGCTTGCCCCCTTGACCATAGCAACCTGTTTCTGAACATTGCCCGGAAACCTCTCCATATAACAAGATGCCTTTACATATAAGGGTCTGCTGGCTTTACCGTGTCAGTCACAAGCCATGTGGAAGCCAATGGCAGATCCACATGGCCCCACCACAGATGTTTTATCACACACCTGCACACCACTGCTCTAGGCCCACTAATCCGCAGGCTCCAACTTACTGGCATCTCTGTTCTACACCATTTTCATGAAACCCAGTCAATCAAGGCACTGTCTGGTACACTCATGATCAGCAACAGGACATCCAAAGGTTCTCCAGTGCCACCTGGTCATGGGAATTTCAAAAATTTCATGGTATTTATCAAGCCATTTTTCAAGGATGAACTTGGAGGCACTGTGGGTTTCTATTCATTCAGGAACCACTAAATGGTGAGGAATCTCATTTCAATGAAAGCTCTGGAGAAACACTCAGAGGCAAGGCTTCCCAAGAGTGGCCAAAAGGTCACATCAAGCCAGGCCCATTGAGGTCTACAATGTGAGGTCCATGTGTGTTTTGACTCTCAATTATGGCTGCCAGGTCTTTAAGAATAAAATCATGTGATATCCTGGCTGAGATTCCCAGTGCTCTGTGGAAAGCCACCCTGGGCCTAGATCTCAGTTTCCAAGGGCAACTCTCATGCGTGGCCTCCTAAAATCCCAACACAATTCATGGCAATTCTTCTCTGAGTTCAGTTCCAGAACTCAGTCTCTGAGGGGAATCACGCCAGAGTTCAAGACCAGGTGGACCAAGTCATCCCTTCCAACCGCCACAGAAATGACCACAATTCAAACCAAAACACTGCCACATGGCCCTCATCTTCTTCCATATAGGCACTCATCATAACCTCTTGCTGGAGGTTTCCATGAGGGGGCAGCCCAAGACAGCGTCTAGAATAAGCTCCCTTGACCCTCATTTGCCTAATGTCTGGGTGGCCTGGACACTCTTCCTGTGACCCAGGATTGATCAAATAGGCCTGCCATTAATACTGCTCTGCTCCTCCAATTTGAGGCCTACTGACTTTCGGGTATAGATTCTTTGTGTGAATTGGAGACATGAGAAAACCCAAGAACCTATGGGCTAGCCTCTGCAGGGCTTTGAAGAACTCATTTGACCCAAAGGATCCCTATTCTCACTTGATGGAGGTCAGGAACTTTCCAGAGGAAAGCGAGAGACTTCATCCACAATGACTGCTCTTTTTGCCATTTTGGCTTTGGATGCACACATGGGATCTTTCTTTAATCCATCAGGTGCTGAGACTCTAAGCCACAGCCTCACACAGGGCCAAGAGGCTGATTCACACTCATCCCTTTGCACAGGAATTAAGCCAAAAGCCACAGGTGATGCCCCTTCATTTCCATTTGAAAACTGTTTACTTCAGGCTTCACAAAGGGGTGGCCTGAGGCAAAGACCTTCCTGACACTCAGGGCAACAGAACAATAGGTAAGCAAAAGGCCCAAAGCAGGGTTTCTCCACTGACACTTTACTGGTCACACTGATATCTGAGTTTTCTGAGATGCTTGCCATTCCCTTCAGTTATCCAGTGCATGGCCATGTCATAGAGCTGGGAGGTGGTACATATCTTGGACACAAAACCATGAGCCTATTCTGGAGAGTGGCCAGAATTCAGGAAGAAAACAGGAACTTAGCAAGATAGTAGGTGTTGCCCATAGATAAGGCAAGCCCCAGTCCATTCATAAATTGGAAAGGATGAATGCTGGAAAGTTTTCTACTAGACAGGATGCATCCATTGATTCATTCTCTTTTCCAATGTCTACAACCAGGGATACAGTGGGATACACAGACATAGAAACACTCGCCTTGTCCAACGACTTACTAGAAACAGTCCACTCCAAACCAAACAAACTGCCTTTCCTACCTATTCTCAGAACATGAGACAAAACCATAAACTCACACCCACACCCACTAAGGCACCTCCTTCCCCCAAGTAGGTCTGTGACTATCCGGAGTGTCTTCTGACTGGTGGGCCATACAATGTTCCCCTAAATGGCCCGTCCTCTCTCAGATCTGGCCTCCTTGGCCTACTCAATGAAGTTGTCAGGAGCCACCCGTGAGCCACTCACTACCTGCTTTCTCGGAAAAGTGCCCTCTTCAGAGTTTTCCTGGCATTTGGTCATCCTCACATCAGTAGGTACCAAGAAAGACTGACTCTGTCCTTGGTAAATGCAAACAAGTGAGCCCACTGGGACTGGGACTGAAACTGGCTCTGGGTGCCTGGCTTCCTTGTTGCCAAGTTCAGAGAGTTCCATCACAAAAGAAGTGAGGTGAGGTCACTTCCTTCAGGAACTGAATGAGGTCACTGCCTTAGCAACCAAGTTGTCCTAACAGTTGCTTCCAAGGGTCCTATGAGATGGAGGCTGCCCCTGCTTCCTGTGACACTTTCACAAGTTAGAATGGTATATCCTCCATAGGCACCCAGGAACAGCTTTCCACACAGGCCTGGTTTGGTCCATCTTGTCTACATTAAGAAGAGTGCGGCTCATTCAGACACAACCCTTCATCCTGACCAGGTTGTTTGCCATGGAAGATGACTTTTGCTCTCTCATGTCCTTCAGAGCTGCCTACATCTTCTCCAGGCATCATTTCTGCATGGACCTTTGAGTTCTCAGCACGTGGAAGATCCCCTACATTCCTCTATTGTAAGACCAACTCTGTCCCTGCTCTTCTGTAAAGTTGGATTGAGGGAACAGTGTATGGTTAGGGGTAAGAACATGTTGGATTTGGGTTAGGAATCATTCTACTGGATGAAGAATGGTATTGGGAACCTGCGATATTTATAATAATATATAGGTGAAGTATATGTATGAAAACAGAAATCTAAGTAAGCTTTGAAGCCCAGAAGGGCATTGGGCCCTTGACTGGGATACTTAGCTTGGAATTACATTCTGCACAGCTGTCTCAGATAAATTGATATACAATGGCATAAGACCTTGTACCTTGGATGATTGAATGTGGAAGAGAACATCCAGTCAAAAAGGGATAGTAGGTAGGATTAGGAAGAGAGTCAGTAGGTTTAGGAAGAAGAGTGAGTATAACATTTGGACCAAAAGTTCTTTAGCAGTAGGGTGTCAGTTAGAGAGTAGATGTAAATGTCAGCACATGTGAAGAGTCAGTCACAATAATGAATATGGGAAATTATATAGGAAAGCAGATATCAATAGAGACATTGGGAAATCAGTCAAAGTATAAAGTGAGTGATAGGATTAGATATTTTCAACAGGGTTGAGTTTGAATATGTAATCTTAGGACGAAGCAACTGTGTAGTCACCGATAGGATTGACATTTGAGAGCATCAGGCATCTGGACAAGGATGTTTTTAGTAATACATGCTCACTTTCCATTTAGACTTTGGAACAATCATAAGTGTGAACTTTGCATTATGTGTCCAGAATATCACTGTGATAAAATGTATATGTAGATCAGGTGACATGAGTATTTCTTCCACCATTTCTGGGAGCAATATCTTGAAGACGTATTGATTAGTATTTGGGGGCACCAATAGGTGTACCCTGTGTCTATGAATATAGAGATAATGCATGAATAGACCATACTGTGAATAAATAATAGAACTGGTTCCGATTTACATAATGGATTGAACTGATACCTGAAAATATATAGGAAATCTAATATTGATACACAATCATTCATTCCAACCAGTTATATATCTAATGATTATATTAGGGTTATGGTTTACCATGAAGGCTGTGTGAGATTTGCTTGAAAAGTGATTATGGAAATCAAAAATAATGTGTTTGGAAAGAAGTCTCATGAAAAGACCAGTCCAGAAATATACAGGAGTACATGTGTTCTGAAGCAGGAAGTGATTGAAAGTGAACCAAATGCCTGGAAATTTGTGAAAATTGTGGATGAAATATATATCTTATGATGTGCATCAACTGAAGAAATAGTGATGTACCAGTGTCGAAAAAAAAGAAACGTCAAAATACACATCATGTATCATAGGAATCTACTTGCATTGATGCGAAACTCGGTCAGTTACAGTAGAAATATTAGGATTTCTAAGCACCATTCACTAGGAAACAAATGTGTATTTCAGGTGGATGAATATTTCTGAGAATAATCTTTTGAAAAGATGATTATAAATCCACATACATGAACATGAATGAATTTAGGGAGTGTATAATAAGACACATATATTTCATACTTTGAAAAATCTGGAGAGTGTGTGTGTGTGTGTGTGTGTGTGTGTGTGTGTGTGTGTGTATATATATATATATATATATATATATATATATATATATATACATTCAAACATACAAACACACAGAGACTTTAAAAAGTAGAAATATATATGCCAATCAAAATTCATCATGAAATATACATCATCCACAGATCCAAAAATATTTAATTTACTGAACATGGATTTATGTATCATGTTGTTCAAGTAGAAAGCTCACCCATAGGTTGAATTTTCAGTTCCAACAGCATTTAGGAGGAGTGATCTCTTCTCACAATTTGTATCTGCCATGTCAGCCACCTCACAAGAATGTACATGGGATACCAGGTAGGATTCTATATGTGCACGTAAATATACATGTGCTGAACAGTCTACAGAGAAAGGGAGACAGGAATTCACATATTGGTTAACTTTACAAACAAATGGAGAACTACTTCTCTTAAATTGGACTAGATTTATAACACCTAGCCTTTATAATGCCAAAGGAAAGTCCAATTAGACACCATGCCTCCTCTGAACTGCATGTATTGCTATTCTGTTTGGGTTATTTTCCTCCATCATATCAGGATTGGTAATCAGAGTCCAGGAGGGTATGGGTTAGTGTCAGGGATTCAGTATTTTGAATGGAAAATAGGAAAATGAATCCAATGTGTATGCAATTCTGTGCTACACAAAAATCTTCCCACTCTCATCAAGAACAATGCCTTGACATTACCTTTGCCCCGAGTAAGACACAATTTGAAGAAAAGAGTTAGAAAATCTGTGAATACATATATACAATGGAAAATGCTCAGGAGTTCACAACCTTGGAGGTGGTAGAGGAGTTTCCATAAGTAAGGGACAGGGTAAACACTCCACAAACATGGAGCTCTGCTGGCCTAAAGACTTCTTGGGAAACTGCCTCTGAGGTTGGACCCTTGAAATATATGTTGTTGTCAGGAGCTTTATCTTCCTTTGTAGTGAGACCATCAAAGCTTGGTCTGCATCTATGTAGCCTGGAGGACATGGTTTCTGATTTTCCAGTGAACATGAGGCAGCAGTGCTGAATTCTCTCTTTGTAGGTCAACTGTGGCCACTGGGGTCTAAGTGTTTCCCCGTGTGGACTGTGAGGCCATTTGGTCATCCTCCACTTTTCCTGGTGTTTCTTGCTGCTTCACTGGGAGTTTCCTATTTGCTTCATGAAATACAAGGAGTTCAACTGGGACACAGTTCTGGAGGGAGTACTGTCATGTGTGCTGACTCAGGGTCCGAGGACAATGCACCAACCAGGCTTCTATCCCACAGAGCTTGCCCCCTTGACCATAGCAACCTGTTTCTGAACATTGCCCGGAAACCTCTCCATATAACAAGATGCCTTTATATATAAGGGTCTGCTGGCTTCACCGTGTCAGTCACAAGCCATGTGGAAGCCAATGGCAGATCCACATGGCCCCACCACAGATGTTTTATCACACACCTGCACACCACTGCTCTAGGCCCACTAATCCGCAGGCTCCAACTTACTGGCATCTCTGTTCTACACCATTTTCATGAAACCCAGTCAATCAAGGCACTGTCTGGTACACTCATGATCAGCAACAGGACATCCAAAGGTTCTCCAGTGCCACCTGGTCATGGGAATTTCAAAAATTTCATGGTATTTATCAAGCCATTTTTCAAGGATGAACTTGGAGGCACTGTGGGTTTCTATTCATTCAGGAACCACTAAATGGTGAGGAAGCTCATTTCAATGAAAGCTCTGGAGAAACACTCAGAGGCAAGGCTTCCCAAGAGTGGCCAAAAGGTCACATCAAGCCAGGCCCATTGAGGTCTACAATGTGAGGTCCATGTGTGTTTTGACTCTCAATTATGGCTGCCAGGTCT
This sequence comes from Urocitellus parryii, assembly GCF_045843805.1. Lineage (NCBI taxonomy): Eukaryota > Metazoa > Chordata > Mammalia > Rodentia > Sciuridae > Urocitellus > Urocitellus parryii. The sequence continues at coordinate 57,386,643 of NC_135539.1, forward strand.
TTAAGAATAAAATCATGTGATATCCTGGCTGAGATTCCCAGTGCTCTGTGGAAAGCCACCCTGGGCCTAGATCTCAGTTTCCAAGGGCAACTCTCATGCGTGGCCTCCTAAAATCCCAACACAATTCATGGCAATTCTTCTCTGAGTTCAGTTCCAGAACTCAGTCTCTGAGGGGAATCACGCCAGAGTTCAAGACCAGGTGGACCAAGTCATCCCTTCCAACCGCCACAGAAATGACCACAATTCAAACCAAAACACTGCCACATGGCCCTCATCTTCTTCCATATAGGCACTCATCATAACCTCTTGCTGGAGGTTTCCATGAGGGGGCAGCCCAAGACAGCGTCTAGAATAAGCTCCCTTGACCCTCATTTGCCTAATGTCTGGGTGGCCTGGACACTCTTCCTGTGACCCAGGATTGATCAAATAGGCCTGCCATTAATACTGCTCTGCTCCTCCAATTTGAGGCCTACTGACTTTCGGGTATAGATTCTTTGTGTGAATTGGAGACATGAGAAAACCCAAGAACCTATGGGCTAGCCTCTGCAGGGCTTTGAAGAACTCATTTGACCCAAAGGATCCCTATTCTCACTTGATGGAGGTCAGGAACTTTCCAGAGGAAAGCGAGAGACTTCATCCACAATGACTGCTCTTTTTGCCATTTTGGCTTTGGATGCACACATGGGATCTTTCTTTAATCCATCAGGTGCTGAGACTCTAAGCCACAGCCTCACACAGGGCCAAGAGGCTGATTCACACTCATCCCTTTGCACAGGAATTAAGCCAAAAGCCACAGGTGATGCCCCTTCATTTCCATTTGAAAACTGTTTACTTCAGGCTTCACAAAGGGGTGGCCTGAGGCAAAGACCTTCCTGACACTCAGGGCAACAGAACAATAGGTAAGCAAAAGGCCCAAAGCAGGGTTTCTCCACTGACACTTTACTGGTCACACTGATATCTGAGTTTTCTGAGATGCTTGCCATTCCCTTCAGTTATCCAGTGCATGGCCATGTCATAGAGCTGGGAGGTGGTACATATCTTGGACACAAAACCATGAGCCTATTCTGGAGAGTGGCCAGAATTCAGGAAGAAAACAGGAACTTAGCAAGATAGTAGGTGTTGCCCATAGATAAGGCAAGCCCCAGTCCATTCATAAATTGGAAAGGATGAATGCTGGAAAGTTTTCTACTAGACAGGATGCATCCATTGATTCATTCTCTTTTCCAATGTCTACAACCAGGGATACAGTGGGATACACAGACATAGAAACACTCGCCTTGTCCAACGACTTACTAGAAACAGTCCACTCCAAACCAAACAAACTGCCTTTCCTACCTATTCTCAGAACATGAGACAAAACCATAAACTCACACCCACACCCACTAAGGCACCTCCTTCCCCCAAGTAGGTCTGTGACTATCCGGAGTGTCTTCTGACTGGTGGGCCATACAATGTTCCCCTAAATGGCCCGTCCTCTCTCAGATCTGGCCTCCTTGGCCTACTCAATGAAGTTGTCAGGAGCCACCCGTGAGCCACTCACTACCTGCTTTCTCGGAAAAGTGCCCTCTTCAGAGTTTTCCTGGCATTTGGTCATCCTCACATCAGTAGGTACCAAGAAAGACTGACTCTGTCCTTGGTAAATGCAAACAAGTGAGCCCACTGGGACTGGGACTGAAACTGGCTCTGGGTGCCTGGCTTCCTTGTTGCCAAGTTCAGAGAGTTCCATCACAAAAGAAGTGAGGTGAGGTCACTTCCTTCAGGAACTGAATGAGGTCACTGCCTTAGCAACCAAGTTGTCCTAACAGTTGCTTCCAAGGGTCCTATGAGATGGAGGCTGCCCCTGCTTCCTGTGACACTTTCACAAGTTAGAATGGTATATCCTCCATAGGCACCCAGGAACAGCTTTCCACACAGGCCTGGTTTGGTCCATCTTGTCTACATTAAGAAGAGTGCGGCTCATTCAGACACAACCCTTCATCCTGACCAGGTTGTTTGCCATGGAAGATGACTTTTGCTCTCTCATGTCCTTCAGAGCTGCCTACATCTTCTCCAGGCATCATTTCTGCATGGACCTTTGAGTTCTCAGCACGTGGAAGATCCCCTACATTCCTCTATTGTAAGACCAACTCTGTCCCTGCTCTTCTGTAAAGTTGGATTGAGGGAACAGTGTATGGTTAGGGGTAAGAACATGTTGGATTTGGGTTAGGAATCATTCTACTGGATGAAGAATGGTATTGGGAACCTGCGATATTTATAATAATATATAGGTGAAGTATATGTATGAAAACAGAAATCTAAGTAAGCTTTGAAGCCCAGAAGGGCATTGGGCCCTTGACTGGGATACTTAGCTTGGAATTACATTCTGCACAGCTGTCTCAGATAAATTGATATACAATGGCATAAGACCTTGTACCTTGGATGATTGAATGTGGAAGAGAACATCCAGTCAAAAAGGGATAGTAGGTAGGATTAGGAAGAGAGTCAGTAGGTTTAGGAAGAAGAGTGAGTATAACATTTGGACCAAAAGTTCTTTAGCAGTAGGGTGTCAGTTAGAGAGTAGATGTAAATGTCAGCACATGTGAAGAGTCAGTCACAATAATGAATATGGGAAATTATATAGGAAAGCAGATATCAATAGAGACATTGGGAAATCAGTCAAAGTATAAAGTGAGTGATAGGATTAGATATTTTCAACAGGGTTGAGTTTGAATATGTAATCTTAGGACGAAGCAACTGTGTAGTCACCGATAGGATTGACATTTGAGAGCATCAGGCATCTGGACAAGGATGTTTTTAGTAATACATGCTCACTTTCCATTTAGACTTTGGAACAATCATAAGTGTGAACTTTGCATTATGTGTCCAGAATATCACTGTGATAAAATGTATATGTAGATCAGGTGACATGAGTATTTCTTCCACCATTTCTGGGAGCAATATCTTGAAGACGTATTGATTAGTATTTGGGGGCACCAATAGGTGTACCCTGTGTCTATGAATATAGAGATAATGCATGAATAGACCATACTGTGAATAAATAATAGAACTGGTTCCGATTTACATAATGGATTGAACTGATACCTGAAAATATATAGGAAATCTAATATTGATACACAATCATTCATTCCAACCAGTTATATATCTAATGATTATATTAGGGTTATGGTTTACCATGAAGGCTGTGTGAGATTTGCTTGAAAAGTGATTATGGAAATCAAAAATAATGTGTTTGGAAAGAAGTCTCATGAAAAGACCAGTCCAGAAATATACAGGAGTACATGTGTTCTGAAGCAGGAAGTGATTGAAAGTGAACCAAATGCCTGGAAATTTGTGAAAATTGTGGATGAAATATATATCTTATGATGTGCATCAACTGAAGAAATAGTGATGTACCAGTGTCGAAAAAAAAGAAACGTCAAAATACACATCATGTATCATAGGAATCTACTTGCATTGATGCGAAAACTCGGTCAGTTACAGTAGAAATATTAGGATTTCTAAGCACCATTCACTAGGAAACAAATGTGTATTTCAGGTGGATGAATATTTCTGAGAATAATCTTTTGAAAAGATGATTATAAATCCACATACATGAACATGAATGAATTTAGGGAGTGTATAATAAGACACATATATTTCATACTTTGAAAAATCTGGAGAGAGAGAGAGTGTGTGTGTGTGTGTGTGTGTGTGTATATGTATATATATATATATATATATATATATATATATATATATATATACATTCAAACATACAAACACACAGAGACTTTAAAAAGTAGAAATATATATGCCAATCAAAATTCATCATGAAATATACATCATCCACAGATCCAAAAATATTTAATTTACTGAACATGGATTTATGTATCATGTTGTTCAAGTAGAAAGCTCACCCATAGGTTGAATTTTCAGTTCCAACAGCATTTAGGAGGAGTGATCTCTTCTCACAATTTGTATCTGCCATGTCAGCCACCTCACAAGAATGTACATGGGATACCAGGTAGGATTCTATATGTGCACGTAAATATACATGTGCTGAACAGTCTACAGAGAAAGGGAGACAGGAATTCACATATTGGTTAACTTTACAAACAAATGGAGAACTACTTCTCTTAAATTGGACTAGATTTATAACACCTAGCCTTTATAATGCCAAAGGAAAGTCCAATTAGACACCATGCCTCCTCTGAACTGCATGTATTGCTATTCTGTTTGGGTTATTTTCCTCCATCATATCAGGATTGGTAATCAGAGTCCAGGAGGGTATGGGTTAGTGTCAGGGATTCAGTATTTTGAATGGAAAAGAGGAAAATGAATCCAATGTGTATGCAATTCTGTGCTACACAAAAATCTTCCCACTCTCATCAAGAACAATGCCTTGACATTACCTTTGCCCCGAGTAAGACACAATTTGAAGAAAAGAGTTAGAAAATCTGTGAATACATATATACAATGGAAAATGCTCAGGAGTTCACAACCTTGGAGGTGGTAGAGGAGTTTCCATAAGTAAGGGACAGGGTAAACACTCCACAAACATGGAGCTCTGCTGGCCTAAAGACTTCTTGGGAAACTGCCTCTGAGGTTGGACCCTTGAAATATATGTTGTTGTCAGGAGCTTTATCTTCCTTTGTAGTGAGACCATCAAAGCTTGGTCTGCATCTATGTAGCCTGGAGGACATGGTTTCTGATTTTCCAGTGAACATGAGGCAGCAGTGCTGAATTCTCTCTTTGTAGGTCAACTGTGGCCACTGGGGTCTAAGTGTTTCCCCGTGTGGACTGTGAGGCCATTTGGTCATCCTCCACTTTTCCTGGTGTTTCTTGCTGCTTCACTGGGAGTTTCCTATTTGCTTCATGAAATACAAGGAGTTCAACTGGGACACAGTTCTGGAGGGAGTACTGTCACGTGTGCTGACTCAGGGTCCGAGGACAATGCACCAACCAGGCTTCTATCCCACAGAGCTTGCCCCCTTGACCATAGCAACCTGTTTCTGAACATTGCCCGGACACCTCTCCATATAACAAGATGCCTTTACATATAAGGGTCTGCTGGCTTCACCGTGTCAGTCACAAGCCATGTGGAAGCCAATGGCAGATCCACATGGCCCCACCACAGATGTTTTATCACACACCTGCACACCACTGCTCTAGGCCCACTAATCCGCAGGCTCCAACTTACTGGCATCTCTGTTCTACACCATTTTCATGAAACCCAGTCAATCAAGGCACTGTCTGGTACACTCATGATCAGCAACAGGACATCCAAAGGTTCTCCAGTGCCACCTGGTCATGGGAATTTCAAAAATTTCATGGTATTTATCAAGCCATTTTTCAAGGATGAACTTGGAGGCACTGTGGGTTTCTATTCATTCAGGAACCACTAAATGGTGAGGAAGCTCATTTCAATGAAAGCTCTGGAGAAACACTCAGAGGCAAGGCTTCCCAAGAGTGGCCAAAAGGTCACATCAAGCCAGGCCCATTGAGGTCTACAATGTGAGGTCCATGTGTGTTTTGACTCTCAATTATGGCTGCCAGGTCTTTAAGAATAAAATCATGTGATATCCTGGCTGAGATTCCCAGTGCTCTGTGGAAAGCCACCCTGGGCCTAGATCTCAGTTTCCAAGGGCAACTCTCATGCGTGGCCTCCTAAAATCCCAACACAATTCATGGCAATTCTTCTCTGAGTTCAGTTCCAGAACTCAGTCTCTGAGGGGAATCACGCCAGAGTTCAAGACCAGGTGGACCAAGTCATCCCTTCCAACCGCCACAGAAATGACCACAATTCAAACCAAAACACTGCCACATGGCCCTCATCTTCTTCCATATAGGCACTCATCATAACCTCTTGCTGGAGGTTTCCATGAGGGGGCAGCCCAAGACAGCGTCTAGAATAAGCTCCCTTGACCCTCATTTGCCTAATGTCTGGGTGGCCTGGACACTCTTCCTGTGACCCAGGATTGATCAAATAGGCCTGCCATTAATACTGCTCTGCTCCTCCAATTTGAGGCCTACTGACTTTCGGGTATAGATTCTTTGTGTGAATTGGAGACATGAGAAAACCCAAGAACCTATGGGCTAGCCTCTGCAGGGCTTTGAAGAACTCATTTGACCCAAAGGATCCCTATTCTCACTTGATGGAGGTCAGGAACTTTCCAGAGGAAAGCGAGAGACTTCATCCACAATGACTGCTCTTTTTGCCATTTTGGCTTTGGATGCACACATGGGATCTTTCTTTAATCCATCAGGTGCTGAGACTCTAAGCCACAGCCTCACACAGGGCCAAGAGGCTGATTCACACTCATCCCTTTGCACAGGAATTAAGCCAAAAGCCACAGGTGATGCCCCTTCATTTCCATTTGAAAACTGTTTACTTCAGGCTTCACAAAGGGGTGGCCTGAGGCAAAGACCTTCCTGACACTCAGGGCAACAGAACAATAGGTAAGCAAAAGGCCCAAAGCAGGGTTTCTCCACTGACACTTTACTGGTCACACTGATATCTGAGTTTTCTGAGATGCTTGCCATTCCCTTCAGTTATCCAGTGCATGGCCATGTCATAGAGCTGGGAGGTGGTACATATCTTGGACACAAAACCATGAGCCTATTCTGGAGAGTGGCCAGAATTCAGGAAGAAAACAGGAACTTAGCAAGATAGTAGGTGTTGCCCATAGATAAGGCAAGCCCCAGTCCATTCATAAATTGGAAAGGATGAATGCTGGAAAGTTTTCTACTAGACAGGATGCATCCATTGATTCATTCTCTTTTCCAATGTCTACAACCAGGGATACAGTGGGATACACAGACATAGAAACACTCGCCTTGTCCAACGACTTACTAGAAACAGTCCACTCCAAACCAAACAAACTGCCTTTCCTACCTATTCTCAGAACATGAGACAAAACCATAAACTCACACCCACACCCACTAAGGCACCTCCTTCCCCCAAGTAGGTCTGTGACTATCCGGAGTGTCTTCTGACTGGTGGGCCATACAATGTTCCCCTAAATGGCCCGTCCTCTCTCAGATCTGGCCTCCTTGGCCTACTCAATGAAGTTGTCAGGAGCCACCCGTGAGCCACTCACTACCTGCTTTCTCGGAAAAGTGCCCTCTTCAGAGTTTTCCTGGCATTTGGTCATCCTCACATCAGTAGGTACCAAGAAAGACTGACTCTGTCCTTGGTAAATGCAAACAAGTGAGCCCACTGGGACTGGGACTGAAACTGGCTCTGGGTGCCTGGCTTCCTTGTTGCCAAGTTCAGAGAGTTCCATCACAAAAGAAGTGAGGTGAGGTCACTTCCTTCAGGAACTGAATGAGGTCACTGCCTTAGCAACCAAGTTGTCCTAACAGTTGCTTCCAAGGGTCCTATGAGATGGAGGCTGCCCCTGCTTCCTGTGACACTTTCACAAGTTAGAATGGTATATCCTCCATAGGCACCCAGGAACAGCTTTCCACACAGGCCTGGTTTGGTCCATCTTGTCTACATTAAGAAGAGTGCGGCTCATTCAGACACAACCCTTCATCCTGACCAGGTTGTTTGCCATGGAAGATGACTTTTGCTCTCTCATGTCCTTCAGAGCTGCCTACATCTTCTCCAGGCATCATTTCTGCATGGACCTTTGAGTTCTCAGCACGTGGAAGATCCCCTACATTCCTCTATTGTAAGACCAACTCTGTCCCTGCTCTTCTGTAAAGTTGGATTGAGGGAACAGTGTATGGTTAGGGGTAAGAACATGTTGGATTTGGGTTAGGAATCATTCTACTGGATGAAGAATGGTATTGGGAACCTGCGATATTTATAATAATATATAGGTGAAGTATATGTATGAAAACAGAAATCTAAGTAAGCTTTGAAGCCCAGAAGGGCATTGGGCCCTTGACTGGGATACTTAGCTTGGAATTACATTCTGCACAGCTGTCTCAGATAAATTGATATACAATGGCATAAGACCTTGTACCTTGGATGATTGAATGTGGAAGAGAACATCCAGTCAAAAAGGGATAGTAGGTAGGATTAGGAAGAGAGTCAGTAGGTTTAGGAAGAAGAGTGAGTATAACATTTGGACCAAAAGTTCTTTAGCAGTAGGGTGTCAGTTAGAGAGTAGATGTAAATGTCAGCACATGTGAAGAGTCAGTCACAATAATGAATATGGGAAATTATATAGGAAAGCAGATATCAATAGAGACATTGGGAAATCAGTCAAAGTATAAAGTGAGTGATAGGATTAGATATTTTCAACAGGGTTGAGTTTGAATATGTAATCTTAGGACGAAGCAACTGTGTAGTCACCGATAGGATTGACATTTGAGAGCATCAGGCATCTGGACAAGGATGTTTTTAGTAATACATGCTCACTTTCCATTTAGACTTTGGAACAATCATAAGTGTGAACTTTGCATTATGTGTCCAGAATATCACTGTGATAAAATGTATATGTAGATCAGGTGACATGAGTATTTCTTCCACCATTTCTGGGAGCAATATCTTGAAGACGTATTGATTAGTATTTGGGGGCACCAATAGGTGTACCCTGTGTCTATGAATATAGAGATAATGCATGAATAGACCATACTGTGAATAAATAATAGAACTGGTTCCGATTTACATAATGGATTGAACTGATACCTGAAAATATATAGGAAATCTAATATTGATACACAATCATTCATTCCAACCAGTTATATATCTAATGATTATATTAGGGTTATGGTTTACCATGAAGGCTGTGTGAGATTTGCTTGAAAAGTGATTATGGAAATCAAAAATAATGTGTTTGGAAAGAAGTCTCATGAAAAGACCAGTCCAGAAATATACAGGAGTACATGTGTTCTGAAGCAGGAAGTGATTGAAAGTGAACCAAATGCCTGGAAATTTGTGAAAATTGTGGATGAAATATATATCTTATGATGTGCATCAACTGAAGAAATAGTGATGTACCAGTGTCGAAAAAAAAGAAACGTCAAAATACACATCATGTATCATAGGAATCTACTTGCATTGATGCGAAAACTCGGTCAGTTACAGTAGAAATATTAGGATTTCTAAGCACCATTCACTAGGAAACAAATGTGTATTTCAGGTGGATGAATATTTCTGAGAATAATCTTTTGAAAAGATGATTATAAATCCACATACATGGACATGAATGAATTTAGGGAGTGTATAATAAGACACATATATTTCATACTTTGAAAAATCTGGAGAGAGAGAGAGTGTGTGTGTGTGTGTGTGTGTGTGTATATGTATATATATATATATATATATATATATATATATATATATATATATACATTCAAACATACAAACACACAGAGACTTTAAAAAGTAGAAATATATATGCCAATCAAAATTCATCATGAAATATACATCATCCACAGATCCAAAAATATTTAATTTACTGAACATGGATTTATGTATCATGTTGTTCAAGTAGAAAGCTCACCCATAGGTTGAATTTTCAGTTCCAACAGCATTTAGGAGGAGTGATCTCTTCTCACAATTTGTATCTGCCATGTCAGCCACCTCACAAGAATGTACATGGGATACCAGGTAGGATTCTATATGTGCACGTAAATATACATGTGCTGAACAGTCTACAGAGAAAGGGAGACAGGAATTCACATATTGGTTAACTTTACAAACAAATGGAGAACTACTTCTCTTAAATTGGACTAGATTTATAACACCTAGCCTTTATAATGCCAAAGGAAAGTCCAATTAGACACCATGCCTCCTCTGAACTGCATGTATTGCTATTCTGTTTGGGTTATTTTCCTCCATCATATCAGGATTGGTAATCAGAGTCCAGGAGGGTATGGGTTAGTGTCAGGGATTCAGTATTTTGAATGGAAAATAGGAAAATGAATCCAATGTGTATGCAATTCTGTGCTACACAAAAATCTTCCCACTCTCATCAAGAACAATGCCTTGACATTACCTTTGCCCCGAGTAAGACACAATTTGAAGAAAAGAGTTAGAAAATCTGTGAATACATATATACAATGGAAAATGCTCAGGAGTTCACAACCTTGGAGGTGGTAGAGGAGTTTCCATAAGTAAGGGACAGGGTAAACACTCCACAAACATGGAGCTCTGCTGGCCTAAAGACTTCTTGGGAAACTGCCTCTGAGGTTGGACCCTTGAAATATATGTTGTTGTCAGGAGCTTTATCTTCCTTTGTAGTGAGACCATCAAAGCTTGGTCTGCATCTATGTAGCCTGGAGGACATGGTTTCTGATTTTCCAGTGAACATGAGGCAGCAGTGCTGAATTCTCTCTTTGTAGGTCAACTGTGGCCACTGGGGTCTAAGTGTTTCCCCGTGTGGACTGTGAGGCCATTTGGTCATCCTCCACTTTTCCTGGTGTTTCTTGCTGCTTCACTGGGAGTTTCCTATTTGCTTCATGAAATACAAGGAGTTCAACTGGGACACAGTTCTGGAGGGAGTACTGTCACGTGTGCTGACTCAGGGTCCGAGGACAATGCACCAACCAGGCTTCTATCCCACAGAGCTTGCCCCCTTGACCATAGCAACCTGTTTCTGAACATTGCCCGGAAACCTCTCCATATAACAAGATGCCTTTACATATAAGGGTCTGCTGGCTTCACCGTGTCAGTCACAAGCCATGTGGAAGCCAATGGCAGATCCACATGGCCCCACCACAGATGTTTTATCACACACCTGCACACCACTGCTCTAGGCCCACTAATCCGCAGGCTCCAACTTACTGGCATCTCTGTTCTACACCATTTTCATGAAACCCAGTCAATCAAGGCACTGTCTGGTACACTCATGATCAGCAACAGGACATCCAAAGGTTCTCCAGTGCCACCTGGTCATGGGAATTTCAAAAATTTCATGGTATTTATCAAGCCATTTTTCAAGGATGAACTTGGAGGCACTGTGGGTTTCTATTCATTCAGGAACCACTAAATGGTGAGGAAGCTCATTTCAATGAAAGCTCTGGAGAAACACTCAGAGGCAAGGCTTCCCAAGAGTGGCCAAAAGGTCACATCAAGCCAGGCCCATTGAGGTCTACAATGTGAGGTCCATGTGTGTTTTGACTCTCAATTATGGCTGCCAGGTCTTTAAGAATAAAATCATGTGATATCCTGGCTGAGATTCCCAGTGCTCTGTGGAAAGCCACCCTGGGCCTAGATCTCAGTTTCCAAGGGCAACTCTCATGCGTGGCCTCCTAAAATCCCAACACAATTCATGGCAATTCTTCTCTGAGTTCAGTTCCAGAACTCAGTCTCTGAGGGGAATCACGCCAGAGTTCAAGACCAGGTGGACCAAGTCATCCCTTCCAACCGCCACAGAAATGACCACAATTCAAACCAAAACACTGCCACATGGCCCTCATCTTCTTCCATATAGGCACTCATCATAACCTCTTGCTGGAGGTTTCCATGAGGGGGCAGCCCAAGACAGCGTCTAGAATAAGCTCCCTTGACCCTCATTTGCCTAATGTCTGGGTGGCCTGGACACTCTTCCTGTGACCCAGGATTGATCAAATAGGCCTGCCATTAATACTGCTCTGCTCCTCCAATTTGAGGCCTACTGACTTTCGGGTATAGATTCTTTGTGTGAATTGGAGACATGAGAAAACCCAAGAACCTATGGGCTAGCCTCTGCAGGGCTTTGAAGAACTCATTTGACCCAAAGGATCCCTATTCTCACTTGATGGAGGTCAGGAACTTTCCAGAGGAAAGCGAGAGACTTCATCCACAATGACTGCTCTTTTTGCCATTTTGGCTTTGGATGCACACATGGGATCTTTCTTTAATCCATCAGGTGCTGAGACTCTAAGCCACAGCCTCACACAGGGCCAAGAGGCTGATTCACACTCATCCCTTTGCACAGGAATTAAGCCAAAAGCCACAGGTGATGCCCCTTCATTTCCATTTGAAAACTGTTTACTTCAGGCTTCACAAAGGGGTGGCCTGAGGCAAAGACCTTCCTGACACTCAGGGCAACAGAACAATAGGTAAGCAAAAGGCCCAAAGCAGGGTTTCTCCACTGACACTTTACTGGTCACACTGATATCTGAGTTTTCTGAGATGCTTGCCATTCCCTTCAGTTATCCAGTGCATGGCCATGTCATAGAGCTGGGAGGTGGTACATATCTTGGACACAAAACCATGAGCCTATTCTGGAGAGTGGCCAGAATTCAGGAAGAAAACAGGAACTTAGCAAGATAGTAGGTGTTGCCCATAGATAAGGCAAGCCCCAGTCCATTCATAAATTGGAAAGGATGAATGCTGGAAAGTTTTCTACTAGACAGGATGCATCCATTGATTCATTCTCTTTTCCAATGTCTACAACCAGGGATACAGTGGGATACACAGACATAGAAACACTCGCCTTGTCCAACGACTTACTAGAAACAGTCCACTCCAAACCAAACAAACTGCCTTTCCTACCTATTCTCAGAACATGAGACAAAACCGTAAACTCACACCCACACCCACTAAGGCACCTCCTTCCCCCAAGTAGGTCTGTGACTATCCGGAGTGTCTTCTGACTGGTGGGCCATACAATGTTCCCCTAAATGGCCCGTCCTCTCTCAGATCTGGCCTCCTTGGCCTACTCAATGAAGTTGTCAGGAGCCACCCGTGAGCCACTCACTACCTGCTTTCTCGGAAAAGTGCCCTCTTCAGAGTTTTCCTGGCATTTGGTCATCCTCACATCAGTAGGTACCAAGAAAGACTGACTCTGTCCTTGGTAAATGCAAACAAGTGAGCCCACTGGGACTGGGACTGAAACTGGCTCTGGGTGCCTGGCTTCCTTGTTGCCAAGTTCAGAGAGTTCCATCACAAAAGAAGTGAGGTGAGGTCACTTCCTTCAGGAACTGAATGAGGTCACTGCCTTAGCAACCAAGTTGTCCTAACAGTTGCTTCCAAGGGTCCTATGAGATGGAGGCTGCCCCTGCTTCCTGTGACACTTTCACAAGTTAGAATGGTATATCCTCCATAGGCACCCAGGAACAGCTTTCCACACAGGCCTGGTTTGGTCCATCTTGTCTACATTAAGAAGAGTGCGGCTCATTCAGACACAACCCTTCATCCTGACCAGGTTGTTTGCCATGGAAGATGACTTTTGCTCTCTCATGTCCTTCAGAGCTGCCTACATCTTCTCCAGGCATCATTTCTGCATGGACCTTTGAGTTCTCAGCACGTGGAAGATCCCCTACATTCCTCTATTGTAAGACCAACTCTGTCCCTGCTCTTCTGTAAAGTTGGATTGAGGGAACAGTGTATGGTTAGGGGTAAGAACATGTTGGATTTGGGTTAGGAATCATTCTACTGGATGAAGAATGGTATTGGGAACCTGCGATATTTATAATAATATATAGGTGAAGTATATGTATGAAAACAGAAATCTAAGTAAGCTTTGAAGCCCAGAAGGGCATTGGGCCCTTGACTGGGATACTTAGCTTGGAATTACATTCTGCACAGCTGTCTCAGATAAATTGATATACAATGGCATAAGACCTTGTACCTTGGATGATTGAATGTGGAAGAGAACATCCAGTCAAAAAGGGATAGTAGGTAGGATTAGGAAGAGAGTCAGTAGGTTTAGGAAGAAGAGTGAGTATAACATTTGGACCAAAAGTTCTTTAGCAGTAGGGTGTCAGTTAGAGAGTAGATGTAAATGTCAGCACATGTGAAGAGTCAGTCACAATAATGAATATGGGAAATTATATAGGAAAGCAGATATCAATAGAGACATTGGGAAATCAGTCAAAGTATAAAGTGAGTGATAGGATTAGATATTTTCAACAGGGTTGAGTTTGAATATGTAATCTTAGGACGAAGCAACTGTGTAGTCACCGATAGGATTGACATTTGAGAGCATCAGGCATCTGGACAAGGATGTTTTTAGTAATACATGCTCACTTTCCATTTAGACTTTGGAACAATCATAAGTGTGAACTTTGCATTATGTGTCCAGAATATCACTGTGATAAAATGTATATGTAGATCAGGTGACATGAGTATTTCTTCCACCATTTCTGGGAGCAATATCTTGAAGACGTATTGATTAGTATTTGGGGGCACCAATAGGTGTACCCTGTGTCTATGAATATAGAGATAATGCATGAATAGACCATACTGTGAATAAATAATAGAACTGGTTCCGATTTACATAATGGATTGAACTGATACCTGAAAATATATAGGAAATCTAATATTGATACACAATCATTCATTCCAACCAGTTATATATCTAATGATTATATTAGGGTTATGGTTTACCATGAAGGCTGTGTGAGATTTGCTTGAAAAGTGATTATGGAAATCAAAAATAATGTGTTTGGAAAGAAGTCTCATGAAAAGACCAGTCCAGAAATATACAGGAGTACATGTGTTCTGAAGCAGGAAGTGATTGAAAGTGAACCAAATGCCTGGAAATTTGTGAAAATTGTGGATGAAATATATATCTTATGATGTGCATCAACTGAAGAAATAGTGATGTACCAGTGTCGAAAAAAAAGAAACGTCAAAATACACATCATGTATCATAGGAATCTACTTGCATTGATGCGAAACTCGGTCAGTTACAGTAGAAATATTAGGATTTCTAAGCACCATTCACTAGGAAACAAATGTGTATTTCAGGTGGATGAATATTTCTGAGAATAATCTTTTGAAAAGATGATTATAAATCCACATGCATGGACATGAATGAATTTAGGGAGTGTATAATAAGACACATATATTTCATACTTTGAAAAATCTGGAGAGAGAGAGAGTGTGTGTGTGTGTGTGTGTGTGTGTGTGTGTGTGTATATGTGTATATATATATATATATATATATATATATATATATATACATTCAAACATACAAACACACAGAGACTTTAAAAAGTAGAAATATATATGCCAATCAAAATTCATCATGAAATATACATCATCCACAGATCCAAAAATATTTAATTTACTGAACATGGATTTATGTATCATGTTGTTCAAGTAGAAAGCTCACCCATAGGTTGAATTTTCAGTTCCAACAGCATTTAGGAGGAGTGATCTCTTCTCACAATTTGTATCTGCCATGTCAGCCACCTCTCAAGAATGTACATGGGATACCAGGTAGGATTCTATATGTGCACGTAAATATACATGTGCTGAACAGTCTACAGAGAAAGGGAGACAGGAATTCACATATTGGTTAACTTTACAAACAAATGGAGAACTACTTCTCTTAAATTGGACTAGATTTATAACACCTAGCCTTTATAATGCCAAAGGAAAGTCCAATTAGACACCATGCCTCCTCTGAACTGCATGTATTGCTATTCTGTTTGGGTTATTTTCCTCCATCATATCAGGATTGGTAATCAGAGTCCAGGAGGGTATGGGTTAGTGTCAGGGATTCAGTATTTTGAATGGAAAATAGGAAAATGAATCCAATGTGTATGCAATTCTGTGCTACACAAAAATCTTCCCACTCTCATCAAGAACAATGCCTTGACATTACCTTTGCCCCGAGTAAGACACAATTTGAAGAAAAGAGTTAGAAAATCTGTGAATACATATATACAATGGAAAATGCTCAGGAGTTCACAACCTTGGAGGTGGTAGAGGAGTTTCCATAAGTAAGGGACAGGGTAAACACTCCACAAACATGGAGCTCTGCTGGCCTAAAGACTTCTTGGGAAACTGCCTCTGAGGTTGGACCCTTGAAATATATGTTGTTGTCAGGAGCTTTATCTTCCTTTGTAGTGAGACCATCAAAGCTTGGTCTGCATCTATGTAGCCTGGAGGACATGGTTTCTGATTTTCCAGTGAACATGAGGCAGCAGTGCTGAATTCTCTCTTTGTAGGTCAACTGTGGCCACTGGGGTCTAAGTGTTTCCCCGTGTGGACTGTGAGGCCATTTGGTCATCCTCCACTTTTCCTGGTGTTTCTTGCTGCTTCACTGGGAGTTTCCTATTTGCTTCATGAAATACAAGGAGTTCAACTGGGACACAGTTCTGGAGGGAGTACTGTCACGTGTGCTGACTCAGGGTCCGAGGACAATGCACCAACCAGGCTTCTATCCCACAGAGCTTGCCCCCTTGACCATAGCAACCTGTTTCTGAACATTGCCCGGAAACCTCTCCATATAACAAGATGCCTTTACATATAAGGGTCTGCTGGCTTCACCGTGTCAGTCACAAGCCATGTGGAAGCCAATGGCAGATCCACATGGCCCCACCACAGATGTTTTATCACACACCTGCACACCACTGCTCTAGGCCCACTAATCCGCAGGCTCCAACTTACTGGCATCTCTGTTCTACACCATTTTCATGAAACCCAGTCAATCAAGGCACTGTCTGGTACACTCATGATCAGCAACAGGACATCCAAAGGTTCTCCAGTGCCACCTGGTCATGGGAATTTCAAAAATTTCATGGTATTTATCAAGCCATTTTTCAAGGATGAACTTGGAGGCACTGTGGGTTTCTATTCATTCAGGAACCACTAAATGGTGAGGAAGCTCATTTCAATGAAAGCTCTGGAGAAACACTCAGAGGCAAGGCTTCCCAAGAGTGGCCAAAAGGTCACATCAAGCCAGGCCCATTGAGGTCTACAATGTGAGGTCCATGTGTGTTTTGACTCTCAATTATGGCTGCCAGGTCTTTAAGAATAAAATCATGTGATATCCTGGCTGAGATTCCCAGTGCTCTGTGGAAAGCCACCCTGGGCCTAGATCTCAGTTTCCAAGGGCAACTCTCATGCGTGGCCTCCTAAAATCCCAACACAATTCATGGCAATTCTTCTCTGAGTTCAGTTCCAGAACTCAGTCTCTGAGGGGAATCACGCCAGAGTTCAAGACCAGGTGGACCAAGTCATCCCTTCCAACCGCCACAGAAATGACCACAATTCAAACCAAAACACTGCCACATGGCCCTCATCTTCTTCCATATAGGCACTCATCATAACCTCTTGCTGGAGGTTTCCATGAGGGGGCAGCCCAAGACAGCGTCTAGAATAAGCTCCCTTGACCCTCATTTGCCTAATGTCTGGGTGGCCTGGACACTCTTCCTGTGACCCAGGATTGATCAAATAGGCCTGCCATTAATACTGCTCTGCTCCTCCAATTTGAGGCCTACTGACTTTCGGGTATAGATTCTTTGTGTGAATTGGAGACATGAGAAAACCCAAGAACCTATGGGCTAGCCTCTGCAGGGCTTTGAAGAACTCATTTGACCCAAAGGATCCCTATTCTCACTTGATGGAGGTCAGGAACTTTCCAGAGGAAAGCGAGAGACTTCATCCACAATGACTGCTCTTTTTGCCATTTTGGCTTTGGATGCACACATGGGATCTTTCTTTAATCCATCAGGTGCTGAGACTCTAAGCCACAGCCTCACACAGGGCCAAGAGGCTGATTCACACTCATCCCTTTGCACAGGAATTAAGCCAAAAGCCACAGGTGATGCCCCTTCATTTCCATTTGAAAACTGTTTACTTCAGGCTTCACAAAGGGGTGGCCTGAGGCAAAGACCTTCCTGACACTCAGGGCAACAGAACAATAGGTAAGCAAAAGGCCCAAAGCAGGGTTTCTCCACTGACACTTTACTGGTCACACTGATATCTGAGTTTTCTGAGATGCTTGCCATTCCCTTCAGTTATCCAGTGCATGGCCATGTCATAGAGCTGGGAGGTGGTACATATCTTGGACACAAAACCATGAGCCTATTCTGGAGAGTGGCCAGAATTCAGGAAGAAAACAGGAACTTAGCAAGATAGTAGGTGTTGCCCATAGATAAGGCAAGCCCCAGTCCATTCATAAATTGGAAAGGATGAATGCTGGAAAGTTTTCTACTAGACAGGATGCATCCATTGATTCATTCTCTTTTCCAATGTCTACAACCAGGGATACAGTGGGATACACAGACATAGAAACACTCGCCTTGTCCAACGACTTACTAGAAACAGTCCACTCCAAACCAAACAAACTGCCTTTCCTACCTATTCTCAGAACATGAGACAAAACCGTAAACTCACACCCACACCCACTAAGGCACCTCCTTCCCCCAAGTAGGTCTGTGACTATCCGGAGTGTCTTCTGACTGGTGGGCCATACAATGTTCCCCTAAATGGCCCGTCCTCTCTCAGATCTGGCCTCCTTGGCCTACTCAATGAAGTTGTCAGGAGCCACCCGTGAGCCACTCACTACCTGCTTTCTCGGAAAAGTGCCCTCTTCAGAGTTTTCCTGGCATTTGGTCATCCTCACATCAGTAGGTACCAAGAAAGACTGACTCTGTCCTTGGTAAATGCAAACAAGTGAGCCCACTGGGACTGGGACTGAAACTGGCTCTGGGTGCCTGGCTTCCTTGTTGCCAAGTTCAGAGAGTTCCATCACAAAAGAAGTGAGGTGAGGTCACTTCCTTCAGGAACTGAATGAGGTCACTGCCTTAGCAACCAAGTTGTCCTAACAGTTGCTTCCAAGGGTCCTATGAGATGGAGGCTGCCCCTGCTTCCTGTGACACTTTCACAAGTTAGAATGGTATATCCTCCATAGGCACCCAGGAACAGCTTTCCACACAGGCCTGGTTTGGTCCATCTTGTCTACATTAAGAAGAGTGCGGCTCATTCAGACACAACCCTTCATCCTGACCAGGTTGTTTGCCATGGAAGATGACTTTTGCTCTCTCATGTCCTTCAGAGCTGCCTACATCTTCTCCAGGCATCATTTCTGCATGGACCTTTGAGTTCTCAGCACGTGGAAGATCCCCTACATTCCTCTATTGTAAGACCAACTCTGTCCCTGCTCTTCTGTAAAGTTGGATTGAGGGAACAGTGTATGGTTAGGGGTAAGAACATGTTGGATTTGGGTTAGGAATCATTCTACTGGATGAAGAATGGTATTGGGAACCTGCGATATTTATAATAATATATAGGTGAAGTATATGTATGAAAACAGAAATCTAAGTAAGCTTTGAAGCCCAGAAGGGCATTGGGCCCTTGACTGGGATACTTAGCTTGGAATTACATTCTGCACAGCTGTCTCAGATAAATTGATATACAATGGCATAAGACCTTGTACCTTGGATGATTGAATGTGGAAGAGAACATCCAGTCAAAAAGGGATAGTAGGTAGGATTAGGAAGAGAGTCAGTAGGTTTAGGAAGAAGAGTGAGTATAACATTTGGACCAAAAGTTCTTTAGCAGTAGGGTGTCAGTTAGAGAGTAGATGTAAATGTCAGCACATGTGAAGAGTCAGTCACAATAATGAATATGGGAAATTATATAGGAAAGCAGATATCAATAGAGACATTGGGAAATCAGTCAAAGTATAAAGTGAGTGATAGGATTAGATATTTTCAACAGGGTTGAGTTTGAATATGTAATCTTAGGACGAAGCAACTGTGTAGTCACCGATAGGATTGACATTTGAGAGCATCAGGCATCTGGACAAGGATGTTTTTAGTAATACATGCTCACTTTCCATTTAGACTTTGGAACAATCATAAGTGTGAACTTTGCATTATGTGTCCAGAATATCACTGTGATAAAATGTATATGTAGATCAGGTGACATGAGTATTTCTTCCACCATTTCTGGGAGCAATATCTTGAAGACGTATTGATTAGTATTTGGGGGCACCAATAGGTGTACCCTGTGTCTATGAATATAGAGATAATGCATGAATAGACCATACTGTGAATAAATAATAGAACTGGTTCCGATTTACATAATGGATTGAACTGATACCTGAAAATATATAGGAAATCTAATATTGATACACAATCATTCATTCCAACCAGTTATATATCTAATGATTATATTAGGGTTATGGTTTACCATGAAGGCTGTGTGAGATTTGCTTGAAAAGTGATTATGGAAATCAAAAATAATGTGTTTGGAAAGAAGTCTCATGAAAAGACCAGTCCAGAAATATACAGGAGTACATGTGTTCTGAAGCAGGAAGTGATTGAAAGTGAACCAAATGCCTGGAAATTTGTGAAAATTGTGGATGAAATATATATCTTATGATGTGCATCAACTGAAGAAATAGTGATGTACCAGTGTCGAAAAAAAAGAAACGTCAAAATACACATCATGTATCATAGGAATCTACTTGCATTGATGCGAAACTCGGTCAGTTACAGTAGAAATATTAGGATTTCTAAGCACCATTCACTAGGAAACAAATGTGTATTTCAGGTGGATGAATATTTCTGAGAATAATCTTTTGAAAAGATGATTATAAATCCACATGCATGGACATGAATGAATTTAGGGAGTGTATAATAAGACACATATATTTCATACTTTGAAAAATCTGGAGAGAGAGAGTGTGTGTGTGTGTGTGTGTGTGTGTGTGTGTGTGTGTATATGTGTATATATATATATATATATATATATATATATATATATATATATATATACATTCAAACATACAAACACACAGAGACTTTAAAAAGTAGAAATATATATGCCAATCAAAATTCATCATGAAATATACATCATCCACAGATCCAAAAATATTTAATTTACTGAACATGGATTTATGTATCATGTTGTTCAAGTAGAAAGCTCACCCATAGGTTGAATTTTCAGTTCCAACAGCATTTAGGAGGAGTGATCTCTTCTCACAATTTGTATCTGCCATGTCAGCCACCTCTCAAGAATGTACATGGGATACCAGGTAGGATTCTATATGTGCACGTAAATATACATGTGCTGAACAGTCTACAGAGAAAGGGAGACAGGAATTCACATATTGGTTAACTTTACAAACAAATGGAGAACTACTTCTCTTAAATTGGACTAGATTTATAACACCTAGCCTTTATAATGCCAAAGGAAAGTCCAATTAGACACCATGCCTCCTCTGAACTGCATGTATTGCTATTCTGTTTGGGTTATTTTCCTCCATCATATCAGGATTGGTAATCAGAGTCCAGGAGGGTATGGGTTAGTGTCAGGGATTCAGTATTTTGAATGGAAAATAGGAAAATGAATCCAATGTGTATGCAATTCTGTGCTACACAAAAATCTTCCCACTCTCATCAAGAACAATGCCTTGACATTACCTTTGCCCCGAGTAAGACACAATTTGAAGAAAAGAGTTAGAAAATCTGTGAATACATATATACAATGGAAAATGCTCAGGAGTTCACAACCTTGGAGGTGGTAGAGGAGTTTCCATAAGTAAGGGACAGGGTAAACACTCCACAAACATGGAGCTCTGCTGGCCTAAAGACTTCTTGGGAAACTGCCTCTGAGGTTGGACCCTTGAAATATATGTTGTTGTCAGGAGCTTTATCTTCCTTTGTAGTGAGACCATCAAAGCTTGGTCTGCATCTATGTAGCCTGGAGGACATGGTTTCTGATTTTCCAGTGAACATGAGGCAGCAGTGCTGAATTCTCTCTTTGTAGGTCAACTGTGGCCACTGGGGTCTAAGTGTTTCCCCGTGTGGACTGTGAGGCCATTTGGTCATCCTCCACTTTTCCTGGTGTTTCTTGCTGCTTCACTGGGAGTTTCCTATTTGCTTCATGAAATACAAGGAGTTCAACTGGGACACAGTTCTGGAGGGAGTACTGTCACGTGTGCTGACTCAGGGTCCGAGGACAATGCACCAACCAGGCTTCTATCCCACAGAGCTTGCCCCCTTGACCATAGCAACCTGTTTCTGAACATTGCCCGGAAACCTCTCCATATAACAAGATGCCTTTACATATAAGGGTCTGCTGGCTTCACCGTGTCAGTCACAAGCCATGTGGAAGCCAATGGCAGATCCACATGGCCCCACCACAGATGTTTTATCACACACCTGCACACCACTGCTCTAGGCCCACTAATCCGCAGGCTCCAACTTACTGGCATCTCTGTTCTACACCATTTTCATGAAACCCAGTCAATCAAGGCACTGTCTGGTACACTCATGATCAGCAACAGGACATCCAAAGGTTCTCCAGTGCCACCTGGTCATGGGAATTTCAAAAATTTCATGGTATTTATCAAGCCATTTTTCAAGGATGAACTTGGAGGCACTGTGGGTTTCTATTCATTCAGGAACCACTAAATGGTGAGGAATCTCATTTCAATGAAAGCTCTGGAGAAACACTCAGAGGCAAGGCTTCCCAAGAGTGGCCAAAAGGTCACATCAAGCCAGGCCCATTGAGGTCTACAATGTGAGGTCCATGTGTGTTTTGACTCTCAATTATGGCTGCCAGGTCTTTAAGAATAAAATCATGTGATATCCTGGCTGAGATTCCCAGTGCTCTGTGGAAAGCCACCCTGGGCCTAGATCTCAGTTTCCAAGGGCAACTCTCATGCGTGGCCTCCTAAAATCCCAACACAATTCATGGCAATTCTTCTCTGAGTTCAGTTCCAGAACTCAGTCTCTGAGGGGAATCACGCCAGAGTTCAAGACCAGGTGGACCAAGTCATCCCTTCCAACCGCCACAGAAATGACCACAATTCAAACCAAAACACTGCCACATGGCCCTCATCTTCTTCCATATAGGCACTCATCATAACCTCTTGCTGGAGGTTTCCATGAGGGGGCAGCCCAAGACAGCGTCTAGAATAAGCTCCCTTGACCCTCATTTGCCTAATGTCTGGGTGGCCTGGACACTCTTCCTGTGACCCAGGATTGATCAAATAGGCCTGCCATTAATACTGCTCTGCTCCTCCAATTTGAGGCCTACTGACTTTCGGGTATAGATTCTTTGTGTGAATTGGAGACATGAGAAAACCCAAGAACCTATGGGCTAGCCTCTGCAGGGCTTTGAAGAACTCATTTGACCCAAAGGATCCCTATTCTCACTTGATGGAGGTCAGGAACTTTCCAGAGGAAAGCGAGAGACTTCATCCACAATGACTGCTCTTTTTGCCATTTTGGCTTTGGATGCACACATGGGATCTTTCTTTAATCCATCAGGTGCTGAGACTCTAAGCCACAGCCTCACACAGGGCCAAGAGGCTGATTCACACTCATCCCTTTGCACAGGAATTAAGCCAAAAGCCACAGGTGATGCCCCTTCATTTCCATTTGAAAACTGTTTACTTCAGGCTTCACAAAGGGGTGGCCTGAGGCAAAGACCTTCCTGACACTCAGGGCAACAGAACAATAGGTAAGCAAAAGGCCCAAAGCAGGGTTTCTCCACTGACACTTTACTGGTCACACTGATATCTGAGTTTTCTGAGATGCTTGCCATTCCCTTCAGTTATCCAGTGCATGGCCATGTCATAGAGCTGGGAGGTGGTACATATCTTGGACACAAAACCATGAGCCTATTCTGGAGAGTGGCCAGAATTCAGGAAGAAAACAGGAACTTAGCAAGATAGTAGGTGTTGCCCATAGATAAGGCAAGCCCCAGTCCATTCATAAATTGGAAAGGATGAATGCTGGAAAGTTTTCTACTAGACAGGATGCATCCATTGATTCATTCTCTTTTCCAATGTCTACAACCAGGGATACAGTGGGATACACAGACATAGAAACACTCGCCTTGTCCAACGACTTACTAGAAACAGTCCACTCCAAACCAAACAAACTGCCTTTCCTACCTATTCTCAGAACATGAGACAAAACCATAAACTCACACCCACACCCACTAAGGCACCTCCTTCCCCCAAGTAGGTCTGTGACTATCCGGAGTGTCTTCTGACTGGTGGGCCATACAATGTTCCCCTAAATGGCCCGTCCTCTCTCAGATCTGGCCTCCTTGGCCTACTCAATGAAGTTGTCAGGAGCCACCCGTGAGCCACTCACTACCTGCTTTCTCGGAAAAGTGCCCTCTTCAGAGTTTTCCTGGCATTTGGTCATCCTCACATCAGTAGGTACCAAGAAAGACTGACTCTGTCCTTGGTAAATGCAAACAAGTGAGCCCACTGGGACTGGGACTGAAACTGGCTCTGGGTGCCTGGCTTCCTTGTTGCCAAGTTCAGAGAGTTCCATCACAAAAGAAGTGAGGTGAGGTCACTTCCTTCAGGAACTGAATGAGGTCACTGCCTTAGCAACCAAGTTGTCCTAACAGTTGCTTCCAAGGGTCCTATGAGATGGAGGCTGCCCCTGCTTCCTGTGACACTTTCACAAGTTAGAATGGTATATCCTCCATAGGCACCCAGGAACAGCTTTCCACACAGGCCTGGTTTGGTCCATCTTGTCTACATTAAGAAGAGTGCGGCTCATTCAGACACAACCCTTCATCCTGACCAGGTTGTTTGCCATGGAAGATGACTTTTGCTCTCTCATGTCCTTCAGAGCTGCCTACATCTTCTCCAGGCATCATTTCTGCATGGACCTTTGAGTTCTCAGCACGTGGAAGATCCCCTACATTCCTCTATTGTAAGACCAACTCTGTCCCTGCTCTTCTGTAAAGTTGGATTGAGGGAACAGTGTATGGTTAGGGGTAAGAACATGTTGGATTTGGGTTAGGAATCATTCTACTGGATGAAGAATGGTATTGGGAACCTGCGATATTTATAATAATATATAGGTGAAGTATATGTATGAAAACAAGAAATCTAAGTAAGCTTTGAAGCCCAGAAGGGCATTGGGCCCTTGACTGGGATACTTAGCTTGGAATTACATTCTGCACAGCTGTCTCAGATAAATTGATATACAATGGCATAAGACCTTGTACCTTGGATGATTGAATGTGGAAGAGAACATCCAGTCAAAAAGGGATAGTAGGTAGGATTAGGAAGAGAGTCAGTAGGTTTAGGAAGAAGAGTGAGTATAACATTTGGACCAAAAGTTCTTTAGCAGTAGGGTGTCAGTTAGAGAGTAGATGTAAATGTCAGCACATGTGAAGAGTCAGTCACAATAATGAATATGGGAAATTATATAGGAAAGCAGATATCAATAGAGACATTGGGAAATCAGTCAAAGTATAAAGTGAGTGATAGGATTAGATATTTTCAACAGGGTTGAGTTTGAATATGTAATCTTAGGACGAAGCAACTGTGTAGTCACCGATAGGATTGACATTTGAGAGCATCAGGCATCTGGACAAGGATGTTTTTAGTAATACATGCTCACTTTCCATTTAGACTTTGGAACAATCATAAGTGTGAACTTTGCATTATGTGTCCAGAATATCACTGTGATAAAATGTATATGTAGATCAGGTGACATGAGTATTTCTTCCACCATTTCTGGGAGCAATATCTTGAAGACGTATTGATTAGTATTTGGGGGCACCAATAGGTGTACCCTGTGTCTATGAATATAGAGATAATGCATGAATAGACCATACTGTGAATAAATAATAGAACTGGTTCCGATTTACATAATGGATTGAACTGATACCTGAAAATATATAGGAAATCTAATATTGATACACAATCATTCATTCCAACCAGTTATATATCTAATGATTATATTAGGGTTATGGTTTACCATGAAGGCTGTGTGAGATTTGCTTGAAAAGTGATTATGGAAATCAAAAATAATGTGTTTGGAAAGAAGTCTCATGAAAAGACCAGTCCAGAAATATACAGGAGTACATGTGTTCTGAAGCAGGAAGTGATTGAAAGTGAACCAAATGCCTGGAAATTTGTGAAAATTGTGGATGAAATATATATCTTATGATGTGCATCAACTGAAGAAATAGTGATGTACCAGTGTCGAAAAAAAAGAAACGTCAAAATACACATCATGTATCATAGGAATCTACTTGCATTGATGCGAAACTCGGTCAGTTACAGTAGAAATATTAGGATTTCTAAGCACCATTCACTAGGAAACAAATGTGTATTTCAGGTGGATGAATATTTCTGAGAATAATCTTTTGAAAAGATGATTATAAATCCACATACATGAACATGAATGAATTTAGGGAGTGTATAATAAGACACATATATTTCATACTTTGAAAAATCTGGAGAGAGAGAGAGTGTGTGTGTGTGTGTGTGTGTGTGTATATGTATATATATATATATATATATATATATATATATATATATATACATTCAAACATACAAACACACAGAGACTTTAAAAAGTAGAAATATATATGCCAATCAAAATTCATCATGAAATATACATCATCCACAGATCCAAAAATATTTAATTTACTGAACATGGATTTATGTATCATGTTGTTCAAGTAGAAAGCTCACCCATAGGTTGAATTTTCAGTTCCAACAGCATTTAGGAGGAGTGATCTCTTCTCACAATTTGTATCTGCCATGTCAGCCACCTCACAAGAATGTACATGGGATACCAGGTAGGATTCTATGTGTGCACGTAAATATACATGTGCTGAACAGTCTACAGAGAAAGGGAGACAGGAATTCACATATTGGTTAACTTTACAAACAAATGGAGAACTACTTCTCTTAAATTGGACTAGATTTATAACACCTAGCCTTTATAATGCCAAAGGAAAGTCCAATTAGACACCATGCCTCCTCTGAACTGCATGTATTGCTATTCTGTTTGGGTTATTTTCCTCCATCATATCAGGATTGGTAATCAGAGTCCAGGAGGGTATGGGTTAGTGTCAGGGATTCAGTATTTTGAATGGAAAATAGGAAAATGAATCCAATGTGTATGCAATTCTGTGCTACACAAAAATCTTCCCACTCTCATCAAGAACAATGCCTTGACATTACCTTTGCCCCGAGTAAGACACAATTTGAAGAAAAGAGTTAGAAAATCTGTGAATACATATATACAATGGAAAATGCTCAGGAGTTCACAACCTTGGAGGTGGTAGAGGAGTTTCCATAAGTAAGGGACAGGGTAAACACTCCACAAACATGGAGCTCTGCTGGCCTAAAGACTTCTTGGGAAACTGCCTCTGAGGTTGGACCCTTGAAATATATGTTGTTGTCAGGAGCTTTATCTTCCTTTGTAGTGAGACCATCAAAGCTTGGTCTGCATCTATGTAGCCTGGAGGACATGGTTTCTGATTTTCCAGTGAACATGAGGCAGCAGTGCTGAATTCTCTCTTTGTAGGTCAACTGTGGCCACTGGGGTCTAAGTGTTTCCCCGTGTGGACTGTGAGGCCATTTGGTCATCCTCCACTTTTCCTGGTGTTTCTTGCTGCTTCACTGGGAGTTTCCTATTTGCTTCATGAAATACAAGGAGTTCAACTGGGACACAGTTCTGGAGGGAGTACTGTCACGTGTGCTGACTCAGGGTCCGAGGACAATGCACCAACCAGGCTTCTATCCCACAGAGCTTGCCCCCTTGACCATAGCAACCTGTTTCTGAACATTGCCCGGAAACCTCTCCATATAACAAGATGCCTTTACATATAAGGGTCTGCTGGCTTCACCGTGTCAGTCACAAGCCATGTGGAAGCCAATGGCAGATCCACATGGCCCCACCACAGATGTTTTATCACACACCTGCACACCACTGCTCTAGGCCCACTAATCCGCAGGCTCCAACTTACTGGCATCTCTGTTCTACACCATTTTCATGAAACCCAGTCAATCAAGGCACTGTCTGGTACACTCATGATCAGCAACAGGACATCCAAAGGTTCTCCAGTGCCACCTGGTCATGGGAATTTCAAAAATTTCATGGTATTTATCAAGCCATTTTTCAAGGATGAACTTGGAGGCACTGTGGGTTTCTATTCATTCAGGAACCACTAAATGGTGAGGAAGCTCATTTCAATGAAAGCTCTGGAGAAACACTCAGAGGCAAGGCTTCCCAAGAGTGGCCAAAAGGTCACATCAAGCCAGGCCCATTGAGGTCTACAATGTGAGGTCCATGTGTGTTTTGACTCTCAATTATGGCTGCCAGGTCTTTAAGAATAAAATCATGTGATATCCTGGCTGAGATTCCCAGTGCTCTGTGGAAAGCCACCCTGGGCCTAGATCTCAGTTTCCAAGGGCAACTCTCATGCGTGGCCTCCTAAAATCCCAACACAATTCATGGCAATTCTTCTCTGAGTTCAGTTCCAGAACTCAGTCTCTGAGGGGAATCACGCCAGAGTTCAAGACCAGGTGGACCAAGTCATCCCTTCCAACCGCCACAGAAATGACCACAATTCAAACCAAAACACTGCCACATGGCCCTCATCTTCTTCCATATAGGCACTCATCATAACCTCTTGCTGGAGGTTTCCATGAGGGGGCAGCCCAAGACAGCGTCTAGAATAAGCTCCCTTGACCCTCATTTGCCTAATGTCTGGGTGGCCTGGACACTCTTCCTGTGACCCAGGATTGATCAAATAGGCCTGCCATTAATACTGCTCTGCTCCTCCAATTTGAGGCCTACTGACTTTCGGGTATAGATTCTTTGTGTGAATTGGAGACATGAGAAAACCCAAGAACCTATGGGCTAGCCTCTGCAGGGCTTTGAAGAACTCATTTGACCCAAAGGATCCCTATTCTCACTTGATGGAGGTCAGGAACTTTCCAGAGGAAAGCGAGAGACTTCATCCACAATGACTGCTCTTTTTGCCATTTTGGCTTTGGATGCACACATGGGATCTTTCTTTAATCCATCAGGTGCTGAGACTCTAAGCCACAGCCTCACACAGGGCCAAGAGGCTGATTCACACTCATCCCTTTGCACAGGAATTAAGCCAAAAGCCACAGGTGATGCCCCTTCATTTCCATTTGAAAACTGTTTACTTCAGGCTTCACAAAGGGGTGGCCTGAGGCAAAGACCTTCCTGACACTCAGGGCAACAGAACAATAGGTAAGCAAAAGGCCCAAAGCAGGGTTTCTCCACTGACACTTTACTGGTCACACTGATATCTGAGTTTTCTGAGATGCTTGCCATTCCCTTCAGTTATCCAGTGCATGGCCATGTCATAGAGCTGGGAGGTGGTACATATCTTGGACACAAAACCATGAGCCTATTCTGGAGAGTGGCCAGAATTCAGGAAGAAAACAGGAACTTAGCAAGATAGTAGGTGTTGCCCATAGATAAGGCAAGCCCCAGTCCATTCATAAATTGGAAAGGATGAATGCTGGAAAGTTTTCTACTAGACAGGATGCATCCATTGATTCATTCTCTTTTCCAATGTCTACAACCAGGGATACAGTGGGATACACAGACATAGAAACACTCGCCTTGTCCAACGACTTACTAGAAACAGTCCACTCCAAACCAAACAAACTGCCTTTCCTACCTATTCTCAGAACATGAGACAAAACCATAAACTCACACCCACACCCACTAAGGCACCTCCTTCCCCCAAGTAGGTCTGTGACTATCCGGAGTGTCTTCTGACTGGTGGGCCATACAATGTTCCCCTAAATGGCCCGTCCTCTCTCAGATCTGGCCTCCTTGGCCTACTCAATGAAGTTGTCAGGAGCCACCCGTGAGCCACTCACTACCTGCTTTCTCGGAAAAGTGCCCTCTTCAGAGTTTTCCTGGCATTTGGTCATCCTCACATCAGTAGGTACCAAGAAAGACTGACTCTGTCCTTGGTAAATGCAAACAAGTGAGCCCACTGGGACTGGGACTGAAACTGGCTCTGGGTGCCTGGCTTCCTTGTTGCCAAGTTCAGAGAGTTCCATCACAAAAGAAGTGAGGTGAGGTCACTTCCTTCAGGAACTGAATGAGGTCACTGCCTTAGCAACCAAGTTGTCCTAACAGTTGCTTCCAAGGGTCCTATGAGATGGAGGCTGCCCCTGCTTCCTGTGACACTTTCACAAGTTAGAATGGTATATCCTCCATAGGCACCCAGGAACAGCTTTCCACACAGGCCTGGTTTGGTCCATCTTGTCTACATTAAGAAGAGTGCGGCTCATTCAGACACAACCCTTCATCCTGACCAGGTTGTTTGCCATGGAAGATGACTTTTGCTCTCTCATGTCCTTCAGAGCTGCCTACATCTTCTCCAGGCATCATTTCTGCATGGACCTTTGAGTTCTCAGCACGTGGAAGATCCCCTACATTCCTCTATTGTAAGACCAACTCTGTCCCTGCTCTTCTGTAAAGTTGGATTGAGGGAACAGTGTATGGTTAGGGGTAAGAACATGTTGGATTTGGGTTAGGAATCATTCTACTGGATGAAGAATGGTATTGGGAACCTGCGATATTTATAATAATATATAGGTGAAGTATATGTATGAAAACAGAAATCTAAGTAAGCTTTGAAGCCCAGAAGGGCATTGGGCCCTTGACTGGGATACTTAGCTTGGAATTGCATTCTGCACAGCTGTCTCAGATAAATTGATATACAATGGCATAAGACCTTGTACCTTGGATGATTGAATGTGGAAGAGAACATCCAGTCAAAAAGGGATAGTAGGTAGGATTAGGAAGAGAGTCAGTAGGTTTAGGAAGAAGAGTGAGTATAACATTTGGACCAAAAGTTCTTTAGCAGTAGGGTGTCAGTTAGAGAGTAGATGTAAATGTCAGCACATGTGAAGAGTCAGTCACAATAATGAATATGGGAAATTATATAGGAAAGCAGATATCAATAGAGACATTGGGAAATCAGTCAAAGTATAAAGTGAGTGATAGGATTAGATATTTTCAACAGGGTTGAGTTTGAATATGTAATCTTAGGACGAAGCAACTGTGTAGTCACCGATAGGATTGACATTTGAGAGCATCAGGCATCTGGACAAGGATGTTTTTAGT
Organism: Urocitellus parryii; assembly: GCF_045843805.1. Classification (NCBI taxonomy): domain Eukaryota; kingdom Metazoa; phylum Chordata; class Mammalia; order Rodentia; family Sciuridae; genus Urocitellus; species Urocitellus parryii. Next base: position 57,417,156 of record NC_135539.1, read on the forward strand.
AATACATGCTCACTTTCCATTTAGACTTTGGAACAATCATAAGTGTGAACTTTGCATTATGTGTCCAGAATATCACTGTGATAAAATGTATATGTAGATCAGGTGACATGAGTATTTCTTCCACCATTTCTGGGAGCAATATCTTGAAGACGTATTGATTAGTATTTGGGGGCACCAATAGGTGTACCCTGTGTCTATGAATATAGAGATAATGCATGAATAGACCATACTGTGAATAAATAATAGAACTGGTTCCGATTTACATAATGGATTGAACTGATACCTGAAAATATATAGGAAATCTAATATTGATACACAATCATTCATTCCAACCAGTTATATATCTAATGATTATATTAGGGTTATGGTTTACCATGAAGGCTGTGTGAGATTTGCTTGAAAAGTGATTATGGAAATCAAAAATAATGTGTTTGGAAAGAAGTCTCATGAAAAGACCAGTCCAGAAATATACAGGAGTACATGTGTTCTGAAGCAGGAAGTGATTGAAAGTGAACCAAATGCCTGGAAATTTGTGAAAATTGTGGATGAAATATATATCTTATGATGTGCATCAACTGAAGAAATAGTGATGTACCAGTGTCGAAAAAAAAGAAACGTCAAAATACACATCATGTATCATAGGAATCTACTTGCATTGATGCGAAACTCGGTCAGTTACAGTAGAAATATTAGGATTTCTAAGCACCATTCACTAGGAAACAAATGTGTATTTCAGGTGGATGAATATTTCTGAGAATAATCTTTTGAAAAGATGATTATAAATCCACATACATGGACATGAATGAATTTAGGGAGTGTATAATAAGACACATATATTTCATACTTTGAAAAATCTGGAGAGAGAGTGTGTGTGTGTGTGTGTGTGTGTGTGTGTGTGTATATGTATATATATATATATATATATATATATATATATATATATATATATATACATTCAAACATACAAACACACAGAGACTTTAAAAAGTAGAAATATATATGCCAATCAAAATTCATCATGAAATATACATCATCCACAGATCCAAAAATATTTAATTTACTGAACATGGATTTATGTATCATGTTGTTCAAGTAGAAAGCTCACCCATAGGTTGAATTTTCAGTTCCAACAGCATTTAGGAGGAGTGATCTCTTCTCACAATTTGTATCTGCCATGTCAGCCACCTCTCAAGAATGTACATGGGATACCAGGTAGGATTCTATATGTGCACGTAAATATACATGTGCTGAACAGTCTACAGAGAAAGGGAGACAGGAATTCACATATTGGTTAACTTTACAAACAAATGGAGAACTACTTCTCTTAAATTGGACTAGATTTATAACACCTAGCCTTTATAATGCCAAAGGAAAGTCCAATTAGACACCATGCCTCCTCTGAACTGCATGTATTGCTATTCTGTTTGGGTTATTTTCCTCCATCATATCAGGATTGGTAATCAGAGTCCAGGAGGGTATGGGTTAGTGTCAGGGATTCAGTATTTTGAATGGAAAATAGGAAAATGAATCCAATGTGTATGCAATTCTGTGCTACACAAAAATCTTCCCACTCTCATCAAGAACAATGCCTTGACATTACCTTTGCCCCGAGTAAGACACAATTTGAAGAAAAGAGTTAGAAAATCTGTGAATACATATATACAATGGAAAATGCTCAGGAGTTCACAACCTTGGAGGTGGTAGAGGAGTTTCCATAAGTAAGGGACAGGGTAAACACTCCACAAACATGGAGCTCTGCTGGCCTAAAGACTTCTTGGGAAACTGCCTCTGAGGTTGGACCCTTGAAATATATGTTGTTGTCAGGAGCTTTATCTTCCTTTGTAGTGAGACCATCAAAGCTTGGTCTGCATCTATGTAGCCTGGAGGACATGGTTTCTGATTTTCCAGTGAACATGAGGCAGCAGTGCTGAATTCTCTCTTTGTAGGTCAACTGTGGCCACTGGGGTCTAAGTGTTTCCCCGTGTGGACTGTGAGGCCATTTGGTCATCCTCCACTTTTCCTGGTGTTTCTTGCTGCTTCACTGGGAGTTTCCTATTTGCTTCATGAAATACAAGGAGTTCAACTGGGACACAGTTCTGGAGGGAGTACTGTCACGTGTGCTGACTCAGGGTCCGAGGACAATGCACCAACCAGGCTTCTATCCCACAGAGCTTGCCCCCTTGACCATAGCAACCTGTTTCTGAACATTGCCCGGAAACCTCTCCATATAACAAGATGCCTTTACATATAAGGGTCTGCTGGCTTCACCGTGTCAGTCACAAGCCATGTGGAAGCCAATGGCAGATCCACATGGCCCCACCACAGATGTTTTATCACACACCTGCACACCACTGCTCTAGGCCCACTAATCCGCAGGCTCCAACTTACTGGCATCTCTGTTCTACACCATTTTCATGAAACCCAGTCAATCAAGGCACTGTCTGGTACACTCATGATCAGCAACAGGACATCCAAAGGTTCTCCAGTGCCACCTGGTCATGGGAATTTCAAAAATTTCATGGTATTTATCAAGCCATTTTTCAAGGATGAACTTGGAGGCACTGTGGGTTTCTATTCATTCAGGAACCACTAAATGGTGAGGAATCTCATTTCAATGAAAGCTCTGGAGAAACACTCAGAGGCAAGGCTTCCCAAGAGTGGCCAAAAGGTCACATCAAGCCAGGCCCATTGAGGTCTACAATGTGAGGTCCATGTGTGTTTTGACTCTCAATTATGGCTGCCAGGTCTTTAAGAATAAAATCATGTGATATCCTGGCTGAGATTCCCAGTGCTCTGTGGAAAGCCACCCTGGGCCTAGATCTCAGTTTCCAAGGGCAACTCTCATGCGTGGCCTCCTAAAATCCCAACACAATTCATGGCAATTCTTCTCTGAGTTCAGTTCCAGAACTCAGTCTCTGAGGGGAATCACGCCAGAGTTCAAGACCAGGTGGACCAAGTCATCCCTTCCAACCGCCACAGAAATGACCACAATTCAAACCAAAACACTGCCACATGGCCCTCATCTTCTTCCATATAGGCACTCATCATAACCTCTTGCTGGAGGTTTCCATGAGGGGGCAGCCCAAGACAGCGTCTAGAATAAGCTCCCTTGACCCTCATTTGCCTAATGTCTGGGTGGCCTGGACACTCTTCCTGTGACCCAGGATTGATCAAATAGGCCTGCCATTAATACTGCTCTGCTCCTCCAATTTGAGGCCTACTGACTTTCGGGTATAGATTCTTTGTGTGAATTGGAGACATGAGAAAACCCAAGAACCTATGGGCTAGCCTCTGCAGGGCTTTGAAGAACTCATTTGACCCAAAGGATCCCTATTCTCACTTGATGGAGGTCAGGAACTTTCCAGAGGAAAGCGAGAGACTTCATCCACAATGACTGCTCTTTTTGCCATTTTGGCTTTGGATGCACACATGGGATCTTTCTTTAATCCATCAGGTGCTGAGACTCTAAGCCACAGCCTCACACAGGGCCAAGAGGCTGATTCACACTCATCCCTTTGCACAGGAATTAAGCCAAAAGCCACAGGTGATGCCCCTTCATTTCCATTTGAAAACTGTTTACTTCAGGCTTCACAAAGGGGTGGCCTGAGGCAAAGACCTTCCTGACACTCAGGGCAACAGAACAATAGGTAAGCAAAAGGCCCAAAGCAGGGTTTCTCCACTGACACTTTACTGGTCACACTGATATCTGAGTTTTCTGAGATGCTTGCCATTCCCTTCAGTTATCCAGTGCATGGCCATGTCATAGAGCTGGGAGGTGGTACATATCTTGGACACAAAACCATGAGCCTATTCTGGAGAGTGGCCAGAATTCAGGAAGAAAACAGGAACTTAGCAAGATAGTAGGTGTTGCCCATAGATAAGGCAAGCCCCAGTCCATTCATAAATTGGAAAGGATGAATGCTGGAAAGTTTTCTACTAGACAGGATGCATCCATTGATTCATTCTCTTTTCCAATGTCTACAACCAGGGATACAGTGGGATACACAGACATAGAAACACTCGCCTTGTCCAACGACTTACTAGAAACAGTCCACTCCAAACCAAACAAACTGCCTTTCCTACCTATTCTCAGAACATGAGACAAAACCATAAACTCACACCCACACCCACTAAGGCACCTCCTTCCCCCAAGTAGGTCTGTGACTATCCGGAGTGTCTTCTGACTGGTGGGCCATACAATGTTCCCCTAAATGGCCCGTCCTCTCTCAGATCTGGCCTCCTTGGCCTACTCAATGAAGTTGTCAGGAGCCACCCGTGAGCCACTCACTACCTGCTTTCTCGGAAAAGTGCCCTCTTCAGAGTTTTCCTGGCATTTGGTCATCCTCACATCAGTAGGTACCAAGAAAGACTGACTCTGTCCTTGGTAAATGCAAACAAGTGAGCCCACTGGGACTGGGACTGAAACTGGCTCTGGGTGCCTGGCTTCCTTGTTGCCAAGTTCAGAGAGTTCCATCACAAAAGAAGTGAGGTGAGGTCACTTCCTTCAGGAACTGAATGAGGTCACTGCCTTAGCAACCAAGTTGTCCTAACAGTTGCTTCCAAGGGTCCTATGAGATGGAGGCTGCCCCTGCTTCCTGTGACACTTTCACAAGTTAGAATGGTATATCCTCCATAGGCACCCAGGAACAGCTTTCCACACAGGCCTGGTTTGGTCCATCTTGTCTACATTAAGAAGAGTGCGGCTCATTCAGACACAACCCTTCATCCTGACCAGGTTGTTTGCCATGGAAGATGACTTTTGCTCTCTCATGTCCTTCAGAGCTGCCTACATCTTCTCCAGGCATCATTTCTGCATGGACCTTTGAGTTCTCAGCACGTGGAAGATCCCCTACATTCCTCTATTGTAAGACCAACTCTGTCCCTGCTCTTCTGTAAAGTTGGATTGAGGGAACAGTGTATGGTTAGGGGTAAGAACATGTTGGATTTGGGTTAGGAATCATTCTACTGGATGAAGAATGGTATTGGGAACCTGCGATATTTATAATAATATATAGGTGAAGTATATGTATGAAAACAGAAATCTAAGTAAGCTTTGAAGCCCAGAAGGGCATTGGGCCCTTGACTGGGATACTTAGCTTGGAATTGCATTCTGCACAGCTGTCTCAGATAAATTGATATACAATGGCATAAGACCTTGTACCTTGGATGATTGAATGTGGAAGAGAACATCCAGTCAAAAAGGGATAGTAGGTAGGATTAGGAAGAGAGTCAGTAGGTTTAGGAAGAAGAGTGAGTATAACATTTGGACCAAAAGTTCTTTAGCAGTAGGGTGTCAGTTAGAGAGTAGATGTAAATGTCAGCACATGTGAAGAGTCAGTCACAATAATGAATATGGGAAATTATATAGGAAAGCAGATATCAATAGAGACATTGGGAAATCAGTCAAAGTATAAAGTGAGTGATAGGATTAGATATTTTCAACAGGGTTGAGTTTGAATATGTAATCTTAGGACGAAGCAACTGTGTAGTCACCGATAGGATTGACATTTGAGAGCATCAGGCATCTGGACAAGGATGTTTTTAGTAATACATGCTCACTTTCCATTTAGACTTTGGAACAATCATAAGTGTGAACTTTGCATTATGTGTCCAGAATATCACTGTGATAAAATGTATATGTAGATCAGGTGACATGAGTATTTCTTCCACCATTTCTGGGAGCAATATCTTGAAGACGTATTGATTAGTATTTGGGGGCACCAATAGGTGTACCCTGTGTCTATGAATATAGAGATAATGCATGAATAGACCATACTGTGAATAAATAATAGAACTGGTTCCGATTTACATAATGGATTGAACTGATACCTGAAAATATATAGGAAATCTAATATTGATACACAATCATTCATTCCAACCAGTTATATATCTAATGATTATATTAGGGTTATGGTTTACCATGAAGGCTGTGTGAGATTTGCTTGAAAAGTGATTATGGAAATCAAAAATAATGTGTTTGGAAAGAAGTCTCATGAAAAGACCAGTCCAGAAATATACAGGAGTACATGTGTTCTGAAGCAGGAAGTGATTGAAAGTGAACCAAATGCCTGGAAATTTGTGAAAATTGTGGATGAAATATATATCTTATGATGTGCATCAACTGAAGAAATAGTGATGTACCAGTGTCGAAAAAAAAGAAACGTCAAAATACACATCATGTATCATAGGAATCTACTTGCATTGATGCGAAACTCGGTCAGTTACAGTAGAAATATTAGGATTTCTAAGCACCATTCACTAGGAAACAAATGTGTATTTCAGGTGGATGAATATTTCTGAGAATAATCTTTTGAAAAGATGATTATAAATCCACATACATGGACATGAATGAATTTAGGGAGTGTATAATAAGACACATATATTTCATACTTTGAAAAATCTGGAGAGAGAGAGTGTGTGTGTGTGTGTGTGTGTGTGTGTGTGTATATGTATATATATATATATATATATATATATATATATATATATATACATTCAAACATACAAACACACAGAGACTTTAAAAAGTAGAAATATATATGCCAATCAAAATTCATCATGAAATATACATCATCCACAGATCCAAAAATATTTAATTTACTGAACATGGATTTATGTATCATGTTGTTCAAGTAGAAAGCTCACCCATAGGTTGAATTTTCAGTTCCAACAGCATTTAGGAGGAGTGATCTCTTCTCACAATTTGTATCTGCCATGTCAGCCACCTCTCAAGAATGTACATGGGATACCAGGTAGGATTCTATATGTGCACGTAAATATACATGTGCTGAACAGTCTACAGAGAAAGGGAGACAGGAATTCACATATTGGTTAACTTTACAAACAAATGGAGAACTACTTCTCTTAAATTGGACTAGATTTATAACACCTAGCCTTTATAATGCCAAAGGAAAGTCCAATTAGACACCATGCCTCCTCTGAACTGCATGTATTGCTATTCTGTTTGGGTTATTTTCCTCCATCATATCAGGATTGGTAATCAGAGTCCAGGAGGGTATGGGTTAGTGTCAGGGATTCAGTATTTTGAATGGAAAATAGGAAAATGAATCCAATGTGTATGCAATTCTGTGCTACACAAAAATCTTCCCACTCTCATCAAGAACAATGCCTTGACATTACCTTTGCCCCGAGTAAGACACAATTTGAAGAAAAGAGTTAGAAAATCTGTGAATACATATATACAATGGAAAATGCTCAGGAGTTCACAACCTTGGAGGTGGTAGAGGAGTTTCCATAAGTAAGGGACAGGGTAAACACTCCACAAACATGGAGCTCTGCTGGCCTAAAGACTTCTTGGGAAACTGCCTCTGAGGTTGGACCCTTGAAATATATGTTGTTGTCAGGAGCTTTATCTTCCTTTGTAGTGAGACCATCAAAGCTTGGTCTGCATCTATGTAGCCTGGAGGACATGGTTTCTGATTTTCCAGTGAACATGAGGCAGCAGTGCTGAATTCTCTCTTTGTAGGTCAACTGTGGCCACTGGGGTCTAAGTGTTTCCCCGTGTGGACTGTGAGGCCATTTGGTCATCCTCCACTTTTCCTGGTGTTTCTTGCTGCTTCACTGGGAGTTTCCTATTTGCTTCATGAAATACAAGGAGTTCAACTGGGACACAGTTCTGGAGGGAGTACTGTCACGTGTGCTGACTCAGGGTCCGAGGACAATGCACCAACCAGGCTTCTATCCCACAGAGCTTGCCCCCTTGACCATAGCAACCTGTTTCTGAACATTGCCCGGAAACCTCTCCATATAACAAGATGCCTTTACATATAAGGGTCTGCTGGCTTCACCGTGTCAGTCACAAGCCATGTGGAAGCCAATGGCAGATCCACATGGCCCCACCACAGATGTTTTATCACACACCTGCACACCACTGCTCTAGGCCCACTAATCCGCAGGCTCCAACTTACTGGCATCTCTGTTCTACACCATTTTCATGAAACCCAGTCAATCAAGGCACTGTCTGGTACACTCATGATCAGCAACAGGACATCCAAAGGTTCTCCAGTGCCACCTGGTCATGGGAATTTCAAAAATTTCATGGTATTTATCAAGCCATTTTTCAAGGATGAACTTGGAGGCACTGTGGGTTTCTATTCATTCAGGAACCACTAAATGGTGAGGAATCTCATTTCAATGAAAGCTCTGGAGAAACACTCAGAGGCAAGGCTTCCCAAGAGTGGCCAAAAGGTCACATCAAGCCAGGCCCATTGAGGTCTACAATGTGAGGTCCATGTGTGTTTTGACTCTCAATTATGGCTGCCAGGTCTTTAAGAATAAAATCATGTGATATCCTGGCTGAGATTCCCAGTGCTCTGTGGAAAGCCACCCTGGGCCTAGATCTCAGTTTCCAAGGGCAACTCTCATGCGTGGCCTCCTAAAATCCCAACACAATTCATGGCAATTCTTCTCTGAGTTCAGTTCCAGAACTCAGTCTCTGAGGGGAATCACGCCAGAGTTCAAGACCAGGTGGACCAAGTCATCCCTTCCAACCGCCACAGAAATGACCACAATTCAAACCAAAACACTGCCACATGGCCCTCATCTTCTTCCATATAGGCACTCATCATAACCTCTTGCTGGAGGTTTCCATGAGGGGGCAGCCCAAGACAGCGTCTAGAATAAGCTCCCTTGACCCTCATTTGCCTAATGTCTGGGTGGCCTGGACACTCTTCCTGTGACCCAGGATTGATCAAATAGGCCTGCCATTAATACTGCTCTGCTCCTCCAATTTGAGGCCTACTGACTTTCGGGTATAGATTCTTTGTGTGAATTGGAGACATGAGAAAACCCAAGAACCTATGGGCTAGCCTCTGCAGGGCTTTGAAGAACTCATTTGACCCAAAGGATCCCTATTCTCACTTGATGGAGGTCAGGAACTTTCCAGAGGAAAGCGAGAGACTTCATCCACAATGACTGCTCTTTTTGCCATTTTGGCTTTGGATGCACACATGGGATCTTTCTTTAATCCATCAGGTGCTGAGACTCTAAGCCACAGCCTCACACAGGGCCAAGAGGCTGATTCACACTCATCCCTTTGCACAGGAATTAAGCCAAAAGCCACAGGTGATGCCCCTTCATTTCCATTTGAAAACTGTTTACTTCAGGCTTCACAAAGGGGTGGCCTGAGGCAAAGACCTTCCTGACACTCAGGGCAACAGAACAATAGGTAAGCAAAAGGCCCAAAGCAGGGTTTCTCCACTGACACTTTACTGGTCACACTGATATCTGAGTTTTCTGAGATGCTTGCCATTCCCTTCAGTTATCCAGTGCATGGCCATGTCATAGAGCTGGGAGGTGGTACATATCTTGGACACAAAACCATGAGCCTATTCTGGAGAGTGGCCAGAATTCAGGAAGAAAACAGGAACTTAGCAAGATAGTAGGTGTTGCCCATAGATAAGGCAAGCCCCAGTCCATTCATAAATTGGAAAGGATGAATGCTGGAAAGTTTTCTACTAGACAGGATGCATCCATTGATTCATTCTCTTTTCCAATGTCTACAACCAGGGATACAGTGGGATACACAGACATAGAAACACTCGCCTTGTCCAACGACTTACTAGAAACAGTCCACTCCAAACCAAACAAACTGCCTTTCCTACCTATTCTCAGAACATGAGACAAAACCATAAACTCACACCCACACCCACTAAGGCACCTCCTTCCCCCAAGTAGGTCTGTGACTATCCGGAGTGTCTTCTGACTGGTGGGCCATACAATGTTCCCCTAAATGGCCCGTCCTCTCTCAGATCTGGCCTCCTTGGCCTACTCAATGAAGTTGTCAGGAGCCACCCGTGAGCCACTCACTACCTGCTTTCTCGGAAAAGTGCCCTCTTCAGAGTTTTCCTGGCATTTGGTCATCCTCACATCAGTAGGTACCAAGAAAGACTGACTCTGTCCTTGGTAAATGCAAACAAGTGAGCCCACTGGGACTGGGACTGAAACTGGCTCTGGGTGCCTGGCTTCCTTGTTGCCAAGTTCAGAGAGTTCCATCACAAAAGGAGTGAGGTGAGGTCACTTCCTTCAGGAACTGAATGAGGTCACTGCCTTAGCAACCAAGTTGTCCTAACAGTTGCTTCCAAGGGTCCTATGAGATGGAGGCTGCCCCTGCTTCCTGTGACACTTTCACAAGTTAGAATGGTATATCCTCCATAGGCACCCAGGAACAGCTTTCCACACAGGCCTGGTTTGGTCCATCTTGTCTACATTAAGAAGAGTGCGGCTCATTCAGACACAACCCTTCATCCTGACCAGGTTGTTTGCCATGGAAGATGACTTTTGCTCTCTCATGTCCTTCAGAGCTGCCTACATCTTCTCCAGGCATCATTTCTGCATGGACCTTTGAGTTCTCAGCACGTGGAAGATCCCCTACATTCCTCTATTGTAAGACCAACTCTGTCCCTGCTCTTCTGTAAAGTTGGATTGAGGGAACAGTGTATGGTTAGGGGTAAGAACATGTTGGATTTGGGTTAGGAATCATTCTACTGGATGAAGAATGGTATTGGGAACCTGCGATATTTATAATAATATATAGGTGAAGTATATGTATGAAAACAGAAATCTAAGTAAGCTTTGAAGCCCAGAAGGGCATTGGGCCCTTGACTGGGATACTTAGCTTGGAATTACATTCTGCACAGCTGTCTCAGATAAATTGATATACAATGGCATAAGACCTTGTACCTTGGATGATTGAATGTGGAAGAGAACATCCAGTCAAAAAGGGATAGTAGGTAGGATTAGGAAGAGAGTCAGTAGGTTTAGGAAGAAGAGTGAGTATAACATTTGGACCAAAAGTTCTTTAGCAGTAGGGTGTCAGTTAGAGAGTAGATGTAAATGTCAGCACATGTGAAGAGTCAGTCACAATAATGAATATGGGAAATTATGTAGGAAAGCAGATATCTATAGAGACATTGGGAAATCAGTCAAAGTATAAAGTGAGTGATAGGATTAGATATTTTCAACAGGGTTGAGTTTGAATATGTAATCTTAGGACGAAGCAACTGTGTAGTCACCGATAGGATTGACATTTGAGAGCATCAGGCATCTGGACAAGGATGTTTTTAGTAATACATGCTCACTTTCCATTTAGACTTTGGTACAATCATAAGTGTGAACTTTGCATTATGTGTCCAGAATATCACTGTGATAAAATGTATATGTAGATCAGGTGACATGAGTATTTCTTCCACCATTTCTGGGAGCAATATCTTGAAGACGTATTGATTAGTATTTGGGGGCACCAATAGGTGTACCCTGTGTCTATGAATATAGAGATAATGCATGAATAGACCATACTGTGAATAAATAATAGAACTGGTTCCGATTTACATAATGGATTGAACTGATACCTGAAAATATATAGGAAATCTAATATTGATACACAATCATTCATTCCAACCAGTTATATATCTAATGATTATATTAGGGTTATGGTTTACCATGAAGGCTGTGTGAGATTTGCTTGAAAAGTGATTATGGAAATCAAAAATAATGTGTTTGGAAAGAAGTCTCATGAAAAGACCAGTCCAGAAATATACAGGAGTACATGTGTTCTGAAGCAGGAAGTGATTGAAAGTGAACCAAATGCCTGGAAATTTGTGAAAATTGTGGATGAAATATATATCTTATGATGTGCATCAACTGAAGAAATAGTGATGTACCAGTGTCGAAAAAAAAGAAACGTCAAAATACACATCATGTATCATAGGAATCTACTTGCATTGATGCGAAACTCGGTCAGTTACAGTAGAAATATTAGGATTTCTAAGCACCATTCACTAGGAAACAAATGTGTATTTCAGGTGGATGAATATTTCTGAGAATAATCTTTTGAAAAGATGATTATAAATCCACATACATGAACATGAATGAATTTAGGGAGTGTATAATAAGACACATATATTTCATACTTTGAAAAATCTGGAGAGAGTGTGTGTGTGTGTGTGTGTGTGTGTGTGTGTGTGTATATATATATATATATATATATATATATATATATATATACATTCAAACATACAAACACACAGAGACTTTAAAAAGTAGAAATATATATGCCAATCAAAATTCATCATGAAATATACATCATCCACAGATCCAAAAATATTTAATTTACTGAACATGGATTTATGTATCATGTTGTTCAAGTAGAAAGCTCACCCATAGGTTGAATTTTCAGTTCCAACAGCATTTAGGAGGAGTGATCTCTTCTCACAATTTGTATCTGCCATGTCAGCCACCTCACAAGAATGTACATGGGATACCAGGTAGGATTCTATATGTGCACGTAAATATACATGTGCTGAACAGTCTACAGAGAAAGGGAGACAGGAATTCACATATTGGTTAACTTTACAAACAAATGGAGAACTACTTCTCTTAAATTGGACTAGATTTATAACACCTAGCCTTTATAATGCCAAAGGAAAGTCCAATTAGACACCATGCCTCCTCTGAACTGCATGTATTGCTATTCTGTTTGGGTTATTTTCCTCCATCATATCAGGATTGGTAATCAGAGTCCAGGAGGGTATGGGTTAGTGTCAGGGATTCAGTATTTTGAATGGAAAATAGGAAAATGAATCCAATGTGTATGCAATTCTGTGCTACACAAAAATCTTCCCACTCTCATCAAGAACAATGCCTTGACATTACCTTTGCCCCGAGTAAGACACAATTTGAAGAAAAGAGTTAGAAAATCTGTGAATACATATATACAATGGAAAATGCTCAGGAGTTCACAACCTTGGAGGTGGTAGAGGAGTTTCCATAAGTAAGGGACAGGGTAAACACTCCACAAACATGGAGCTCTGCTGGCCTAAAGACTTCTTGGGAAACTGCCTCTGAGGTTGGACCCTTGAAATATATGTTGTTGTCAGGAGCTTTATCTTCCTTTGTAGTGAGACCATCAAAGCTTGGTCTGCATCTATGTAGCCTGGAGGACATGGTTTCTGATTTTCCAGTGAACATGAGGCAGCAGTGCTGAATTCTCTCTTTGTAGGTCAACTGTGGCCACTGGGGTCTAAGTGTTTCCCCGTGTGGACTGTGAGGCCATTTGGTCATCCTCCACTTTTCCTGGTGTTTCTTGCTGCTTCACTGGGAGTTTCCTATTTGCTTCATGAAATACAAGGAGTTCAACTGGGACACAGTTCTGGAGGGAGTACTGTCACGTGTGCTGACTCAGGGTCCGAGGACAATGCACCAACCAGGCTTCTATCCCACAGAGCTTGCCCCCTTGACCATAGCAACCTGTTTCTGAACATTGCCCGGAAACCTCTCCATATAACAAGATGCCTTTACATATAAGGGTCTGCTGGCTTCACCGTGTCAGTCACAAGCCATGTGGAAGCCAATGGCAGATCCACATGGCCCCACCACAGATGTTTTATCACACACCTGCACACCACTGCTCTAGGCCCACTAATCCGCAGGCTCCAACTTACTGGCATCTCTGTTCTACACCATTTTCATGAAACCCAGTCAATCAAGGCACTGTCTGGTACACTCATGATCAGCAACAGGACATCCAAAGGTTCTCCAGTGCCACCTGGTCATGGGAATTTCAAAAATTTCATGGTATTTATCAAGCCATTTTTCAAGGATGAACTTGGAGGCACTGTGGGTTTCTATTCATTCAGGAACCACTAAATGGTGAGGAAGCTCATTTCAATGAAAGCTCTGGAGAAACACTCAGAGGCAAGGCTTCCCAAGAGTGGCCAAAAGGTCACATCAAGCCAGGCCCATTGAGGTCTACAATGTGAGGTCCATGTGTGTTTTGACTCTCAATTATGGCTGCCAGGTCTTTAAGAATAAAATCATGTGATATCCTGGCTGAGATTCCCAGTGCTCTGTGGAAAGCCACCCTGGGCCTAGATCTCAGTTTCCAAGGGCAACTCTCATGCGTGGCCTCCTAAAATCCCAACACAATTCATGGCAATTCTTCTCTGAGTTCAGTTCCAGAACTCAGTCTCTGAGGGGAATCACGCCAGAGTTCAAGACCAGGTGGACCAAGTCATCCCTTCCAACCGCCACAGAAATGACCACAATTCAAACCAAAACACTGCCACATGGCCCTCATCTTCTTCCATATAGGCACTCATCATAACCTCTTGCTGGAGGTTTCCATGAGGGGGCAGCCCAAGACAGCGTCTAGAATAAGCTCCCTTGACCCTCATTTGCCTAATGTCTGGGTGGCCTGGACACTCTTCCTGTGACCCAGGATTGATCAAATAGGCCTGCCATTAATACTGCTCTGCTCCTCCAATTTGAGGCCTACTGACTTTCGGGTATAGATTCTTTGTGTGAATTGGAGACATGAGAAAACCCAAGAACCTATGGGCTAGCCTCTGCAGGGCTTTGAAGAACTCATTTGACCCAAAGGATCCCTATTCTCACTTGATGGAGGTCAGGAACTTTCCAGAGGAAAGCGAGAGACTTCATCCACAATGACTGCTCTTTTTGCCATTTTGGCTTTGGATGCACACATGGGATCTTTCTTTAATCCATCAGGTGCTGAGACTCTAAGCCACAGCCTCACACAGGGCCAAGAGGCTGATTCACACTCATCCCTTTGCACAGGAATTAAGCCAAAAGCCACAGGTGATGCCCCTTCATTTCCATTTGAAAACTGTTTACTTCAGGCTTCACAAAGGGGTGGCCTGAGGCAAAGACCTTCCTGACACTCAGGGCAACAGAACAATAGGTAAGCAAAAGGCCCAAAGCAGGGTTTCTCCACTGACACTTTACTGGTCACACTGATATCTGAGTTTTCTGAGATGCTTGCCATTCCCTTCAGTTATCCAGTGCATGGCCATGTCATAGAGCTGGGAGGTGGTACATATCTTGGACACAAAACCATGAGCCTATTCTGGAGAGTGGCCAGAATTCAGGAAGAAAACAGGAACTTAGCAAGATAGTAGGTGTTGCCCATAGATAAGGCAAGCCCCAGTCCATTCATAAATTGGAAAGGATGAATGCTGGAAAGTTTTCTACTAGACAGGATGCATCCATTGATTCATTCTCTTTTCCAATGTCTACAACCAGGGATACAGTGGGATACACAGACATAGAAACACTCGCCTTGTCCAACGACTTACTAGAAACAGTCCACTCCAAACCAAACAAACTGCCTTTCCTACCTATTCTCAGAACATGAGACAAAACCATAAACTCACACCCACACCCACTAAGGCACCTCCTTCCCCCAAGTAGGTCTGTGACTATCCGGAGTGTCTTCTGACTGGTGGGCCATACAATGTTCCCCTAAATGGCCCGTCCTCTCTCAGATCTGGCCTCCTTGGCCTACTCAATGAAGTTGTCAGGAGCCACCCGTGAGCCACTCACTACCTGCTTTCTCGGAAAAGTGCCCTCTTCAGAGTTTTCCTGGCATTTGGTCATCCTCACATCAGTAGGTACCAAGAAAGACTGACTCTGTCCTTGGTAAATGCAAACAAGTGAGCCCACTGGGACTGGGACTGAAACTGGCTCTGGGTGCCTGGCTTCCTTGTTGCCAAGTTCAGAGAGTTCCATCACAAAAGGAGTGAGGTGAGGTCACTTCCTTCAGGAACTGAATGAGGTCACTGCCTTAGCAACCAAGTTGTCCTAACAGTTGCTTCCAAGGGTCCTATGAGATGGAGGCTGCCCCTGCTTCCTGTGACACTTTCACAAGTTAGAATGGTATATCCTCCATAGGCACCCAGGAACAGCTTTCCACACAGGCCTGGTTTGGTCCATCTTGTCTACATTAAGAAGAGTGCGGCTCATTCAGACACAACCCTTCATCCTGACCAGGTTGTTTGCCATGGAAGATGACTTTTGCTCTCTCATGTCCTTCAGAGCTGCCTACATCTTCTCCAGGCATCATTTCTGCATGGACCTTTGAGTTCTCAGCACGTGGAAGATCCCCTACATTCCTCTATTGTAAGACCAACTCTGTCCCTGCTCTTCTGTAAAGTTGGATTGAGGGAACAGTGTATGGTTAGGGGTAAGAACATGTTGGATTTGGGTTAGGAATCATTCTACTGGATGAAGAATGGTATTGGGAACCTGCGATATTTATAATAATATATAGGTGAAGTATATGTATGAAAACAGAAATCTAAGTAAGCTTTGAAGCCCAGAAGGGCATTGGGCCCTTGACTGGGATACTTAGCTTGGAATTACATTCTGCACAGCTGTCTCAGATAAATTGATATAGAATGGCATAAGACCTTGTACCTTGGATGATTGAATGTGGAAGAGAACATCCAGTCAAAAAGGGATAGTAGGTAGGATTAGGAAGAGAGTCAGTAGGTTTAGGAAGAAGAGTGAGTATAACATTTGGACCAAAAGTTCTTTAGCAGTAGGGTGTCAGTTAGAGAGTAGATGTAAATGTCAGCACATGTGAAGAGTCAGTCACAATAATGAATATGGGAAATTATGTAGGAAAGCAGATATCTATAGAGACATTGGGAAATCAGTCAAAGTATAAAGTGAGTGATAGGATTAGATATTTTCAACAGGGTTGAGTTTGAATATGTAATCTTAGGACGAAGCAACTGTGTAGTCACCGATAGGATTGACATTTGAGAGCATCAGGCATCTGGACAAGGATGTTTTTAGTAATACATGCTCACTTTCCATTTAGACTTTGGTACAATCATAAGTGTGAACTTTGCATTATGTGTCCAGAATATCACTGTGATAAAATGTATATGTAGATCAGGTGACATGAGTATTTCTTCCACCATTTCTGGGAGCAATATCTTGAAGACGTATTGATTAGTATTTGGGGGCACCAATAGGTGTACCCTGTGTCTATGAATATAGAGATAATGCATGAATAGACCATACTGTGAATAAATAATAGAACTGGTTCCGATTTACATAATGGATTGAACTGATACCTGAAAATATATAGGAAATCTAATATTGATACACAATCATTCATTCCAACCAGTTATATATCTAATGATTATATTAGGGTTATGGTTTACCATGAAGGCTGTGTGAGATTTGCTTGAAAAGTGATTATGGAAATCAAAAATAATGTGTTTGGAAAGAAGTCTCATGAAAAGACCAGTCCAGAAATATACAGGAGTACATGTGTTCTGAAGCAGGAAGTGATTGAAAGTGAACCAAATGCCTGGAAATTTGTGAAAATTGTGGATGAAATATATATCTTATGATGTGCATCAACTGAAGAAATAGTGATGTACCAGTGTCGAAAAAAAAGAAACGTCAAAATACACATCATGTATCATAGGAATCTACTTGCATTGATGCGAAACTCGGTCAGTTACAGTAGAAATATTAGGATTTCTAAGCACCATTCACTAGGAAACAAATGTGTATTTCAGGTGGATGAATATTTCTGAGAATAATCTTTTGAAAAGATGATTATAAATCCACATACATGAACATGAATGAATTTAGGGAGTGTATAATAAGACACATATATTTCATACTTTGAAAAATCTGGAGAGAGAGAGTGTGTGTGTGTGTGTGTGTGTGTGTGTGTGTGTGTATATGTATATATATATATATATATATATATATATATATATATATATATACATTCAAACATACAAACACACAGAGACTTTAAAAAGTAGAAATATATATGCCAATCAAAATTCATCATGAAATATACATCATCCACAGATCCAAAAATATTTAATTTACTGAACATGGATTTATGTATCATGTTGTTCAAGTAGAAAGCTCACCCATAGGTTGAATTTTCAGTTCCAACAGCATTTAGGAGGAGTGATCTCTTCTCACAATTTGTATCTGCCATGTCAGCCACCTCACAAGAATGTACATGGGATACCAGGTAGGATTCTATATGTGCACGTAAATATACATGTGCTGAACAGTCTACAGAGAAAGGGAGACAGGAATTCACATATTGGTTAACTTTACAAACAAATGGAGAACTACTTCTCTTAAATTGGACTAGATTTATAACACCTAGCCTTTATAATGCCAAAGGAAAGTCCAATTAGACACCATGCCTCCTCTGAACTGCATGTATTGCTATTCTGTTTGGGTTATTTTCCTCCATCATATCAGGATTGGTAATCAGAGTCCAGGAGGGTATGGGTTAGTGTCAGGGATTCAGTATTTTGAATGGAAAATAGGAAAATGAATCCAATGTGTATGCAATTCTGTGCTACACAAAAATCTTCCCACTCTCATCAAGAACAATGCCTTGACATTACCTTTGCCCCGAGTAAGACACAATTTGAAGAAAAGAGTTAGAAAATCTGTGAATACATATATACAATGGAAAATGCTCAGGAGTTCACAACCTTGGAGGTGGTAGAGGAGTTTCCATAAGTAAGGGACAGGGTAAACACTCCACAAACATGGAGCTCTGCTGGCCTAAAGACTTCTTGGGAAACTGCCTCTGAGGTTGGACCCTTGAAATATATGTTGTTGTCAGGAGCTTTATCTTCCTTTGTAGTGAGACCATCAAAGCTTGGTCTGCATCTATGTAGCCTGGAGGACATGGTTTCTGATTTTCCAGTGAACATGAGGCAGCAGTGCTGAATTCTCTCTTTGTAGGTCAACTGTGGCCACTGGGGTCTAAGTGTTTCCCCGTGTGGACTGTGAGGCCATTTGGTCATCCTCCACTTTTCCTGGTGTTTCTTGCTGCTTCACTGGGAGTTTCCTATTTGCTTCATGAAATACAAGGAGTTCAACTGGGACACAGTTCTGGAGGGAGTACTGTCACGTGTGCTGACTCAGGGTCCGAGGACAATGCACCAACCAGGCTTCTATCCCACAGAGCTTGCCCCCTTGACCATAGCAACCTGTTTCTGAACATTGCCCGGAAACCTCTCCATATAACAAGATGCCTTTATATATAAGGGTCTGCTGGCTTCACCGTGTCAGTCACAAGCCATGTGGAAGCCAATGGCAGATCCACATGGCCCCACCACAGATGTTTTATCACACACCTGCACACCACTGCTCTAGGCCCACTAATCCGCAGGCTCCAACTTACTGGCATCTCTGTTCTACACCATTTTCATGAAACCCAGTCAATCAAGGCACTGTCTGGTACACTCATGATCAGCAACAGGACATCCAAAGGTTCTCCAGTGCCACCTGGTCATGGGAATTTCAAAAATTTCATGGTATTTATCAAGCCATTTTTCAAGGATGAACTTGGAGGCACTGTGGGTTTCTATTCATTCAGGAACCACTAAATGGTGAGGAATCTCATTTCAATGAAAGCTCTGGAGAAACACTCAGAGGCAAGGCTTCCCAAGAGTGGCCAAAAGGTCACATCAAGCCAGGCCCATTGAGGTCTACAATGTGAGGTCCATGTGTGTTTTGACTCTCAATTATGGCTGCCAGGTCTTTAAGAATAAAATCATGTGATATCCTGGCTGAGATTCCCAGTGCTCTGTGGAAAGCCACCCTGGGCCTAGATCTCAGTTTCCAAGGGCAACTCTCATGCGTGGCCTCCTAAAATCCCAACACAATTCATGGCAATTCTTCTCTGAGTTCAGTTCCAGAACTCAGTCTCTGAGGGGGAATCACGCCAGAGTTCAAGACCAGGTGGACCAAGTCATCCCTTCCAACCGCCACAGAAATGACCACAATTCAAACCAAAACACTGCCACATGGCCCTCATCTTCTTCCATATAGGCACTCATCATAACCTCTTGCTGGAGGTTTCCATGAGGGGGCAGCCCAAGACAGCGTCTAGAATAAGCTCCCTTGACCCTCATTTGCCTAATGTCTGGGTGGCCTGGACACTCTTCCTGTGACCCAGGATTGATCAAATAGGCCTGCCATTAATACTGCTCTGCTCCTCCAATTTGAGGCCTACTGACTTTCGGGTATAGATTCTTTGTGTGAATTGGAGACATGAGAAAACCCAAGAACCTATGGGCTAGCCTCTGCAGGGCTTTGAAGAACTCATTTGACCCAAAGGATCCCTATTCTCACTTGATGGAGGTCAGGAACTTTCCAGAGGAAAGCGAGAGACTTCATCCACAATGACTGCTCTTTTTGCCATTTTGGCTTTGGATGCACACATGGGATCTTTCTTTAATCCATCAGGTGCTGAGACTCTTAAGCCACAGCCTCACACAGGGCCAAGAGGCTGATTCACACTCATCCCTTTGCACAGGAATTAAGCCAAAAGCCACAGGTGATGCCCCTTCATTTCCATTTGAAAACTGTTTACTTCAGGCTTCACAAAGGGGTGGCCTGAGGCAAAGACCTTCCTGACACTCAGGGCAACAGAACAATAGGTAAGCAAAAGGCCCAAAGCAGGGTTTCTCCACTGACACTTTACTGGTCACACTGATATCTGAGTTTTCTGAGATGCTTGCCATTCCCTTCAGTTATCCAGTGCATGGCCATGTCATAGAGCTGGGAGGTGGTACATATCTTGGACACAAAACCATGAGCCTATTCTGGAGAGTGGCCAGAATTCAGGAAGAAAACAGGAACTTAGCAAGATAGTAGGTGTTGCCCATAGATAAGGCAAGCCCCAGTCCATTCATAAATTGGAAAGGATGAATGCTGGAAAGTTTTCTACTAGACAGGATGCATCCATTGATTCATTCTCTTTTCCAATGTCTACAACCAGGGATACAGTGGGATACACAGACATAGAAACACTCGCCTTGTCCAACGACTTACTAGAAACAGTCCACTCCAAACCAAACAAACTGCCTTTCCTACCTATTCTCAGAACATGAGACAAAACCATAAACTCACACCCACACCCACTAAGGCACCTCCTTCCCCCAAGTAGGTCTGTGACTATCCGGAGTGTCTTCTGACTGGTGGGCCATACAATGTTCCCCTAAATGGCCCGTCCTCTCTCAGATCTGGCCTCCTTGGCCTACTCAATGAAGTTGTCAGGAGCCACCCGTGAGCCACTCACTACCTGCTTTCTCGGAAAAGTGCCCTCTTCAGAGTTTTCCTGGCATTTGGTCATCCTCACATCAGTAGGTACCAAGAAAGACTGACTCTGTCCTTGGTAAATGCAAACAAGTGAGCCCACTGGGACTGGGACTGAAACTGGCTCTGGGTGCCTGGCTTCCTTGTTGCCAAGTTCAGAGAGTTCCATCACAAAAGAAGTGAGGTGAGGTCACTTCCTTCAGGAACTGAATGAGGTCACTGCCTTAGCAACCAAGTTGTCCTAACAGTTGCTTCCAAGGGTCCTATGAGATGGAGGCTGCCCCTGCTTCCTGTGACACTTTCACAAGTTAGAATGGTATATCCTCCATAGGCACCCAGGAACAGCTTTCCACACAGGCCTGGTTTGGTCCATCGTGTCTACATTAAGAAGAGTGCGGCTCATTCAGACACAACCCTTCATCCTGACCAGGTTGTTTGCCATGGAAGATGACTTTTGCTCTCTCATGTCCTTCAGAGCTGCCTACATCTTCTCCAGGCATCATTTCTGCATGGACCTTTGAGTTCTCAGCACGTGGAAGATCCCCTACATTCCTCTATTGTAAGACCAACTCTGTCCCTGCTCTTCTGTAAAGTTGGATTGAGGGAACAGTGTATGGTTAGGGGTAAGAACATGTTGGATTTGGGTTAGGAATCATTCTACTGGATGAAGAATGGTATTGGGAACCTGCGATATTTATAATAATATATAGGTGAAGTATATGTATGAAAACAGAAATCTAAGTAAGCTTTGAAGCCCAGAAGGGCATTGGGCCCTTGACTGGGATACTTAGCTTGGAATTACATTCTGCACAGCTGTCTCAGATAAATTGATATACAATGGCATAAGACCTTGTACCTTGGATGATTGAATGTGGAAGAGAACATCCAGTCAAAAAGGGATAGTAGGTAGGATTAGGAAGAGAGTCAGTAGGTTTAGGAAGAAGAGTGAGTATAACATTTGGACCAAAAGTTCTTTAGCAGTAGGGTGTCAGTTAGAGAGTAGATGTAAATGTCAGCACATGTGAAGAGTCAGTCACAATAATGAATATGGGAAATTATGTAGGAAAGCAGATATCTATAGAGACATTGGGAAATCAGTCAAAGTATAAAGTGAGTGATAGGATTAGATATTTTCAACAGGGTTGAGTTTGAATATGTAATCTTAGGACGAAGCAACTGTGTAGTCACCGATAGGATTGACATTTGAGAGCATCAGGCATCTGGATAAGGATGTTTTTAGTAATACATGCTCACTTTCCATTTAGACTTTGGAACAATCATAAGTGTGAACTTTGCATTATGTGTCCAGAATATCACTGTGATAAAATGTATATGTAGATCAGGTGACATGAGTATTTCTTCCACCATTTCTGGGAGCAATATCTTGAAGACGTATTGATTAGTATTTGGGGGCACCAATAGGTGTACCCTGTGTCTATGAATATAGAGATAATGCATGAATAGACCATACTGTGAATAAATAATAGAACTGGTTCCGATTTACATAATGGATTGAACTGATACCTGAAAATATATAGGAAATCTAATATTGATACACAGTCATTCATTCCAACCAGTTATATATCTAATGATTATATTAGGGTTATGGTTTACCATGAAGGCTGTGTGAGATTTGCTTGAAAAGTGATTATGGAAATCAAAAATAATGTGTTTGGAAAGAAGTCTCATGAAAAGACCAGTCCAGAAATATACAGGAGTACATGTGTTCTGAAGCAGGAAGTGATTGAAAGTGAACCAAATGCCTGGAAATTTGTGAAAATTGTGGATGAAATATATATCTTATGATGTGCATCAACTGAAGAAATAGTGATGTACCAGTGTCGAAAAAAAAGAAACGTCAAAATACACATCATGTATCATAGGAATCTGCTTGCATTGATGCGAAACTCGGTCAGTTACAGTAGAAATATTAGGATTTCTAAGCACCATTCACTAGGAAACAAATGTGTATTTCAGGTGGATGAATATTTCTGAGAATAATCTTTTGAAAAGATGATTATAAATCCACATACATGAACATGAATGAATTTAGGGAGTGTATAATAAGACACATATATTTCATACTTTGAAAAATCTGGAGAGTGTGTGTGTGTGTGTGTGTGTGTGTGTGTATATATATATATATATATGTATATACATTCAAACATACAAACACACAGAGACTTTAAAAAGTAGAAATATATACGCCAATCAAAATTCATCATGAAATATACATCATCCACAGATCCAAAAATATTTAATTTACTGAACATGGATTTATGTATCATGTTGTTCAAGTAGAAAGCTCACCCATAGGTTGAATTTTCAGTTCCAACAGCATTTAGGAGGAGTGATCTCTTCTCACAATTTGTATCTGCCATGTCAGCCACCTCACAAGAATGTACATGGGATACCAGGTAGGATTCTATATGTGCACGTAAATATACATGTGCTGAACAGTCTACAGAGAAAGGGAGACAGGAATTCACATATTGGTTAACTTTACAAACAAATGGAGAACTACTTCTCTTAAATTGGACTAGATTTATAACACCTAGCCTTTATAATGCCAAAGGAAAGTCCAATTAGACACCATGCCTCCTCTGAACTGCATGTATTGCTATTCTGTTTGGGTTATTTTCCTCCATCATATCAGGATTGGTAATCAGAGTCCAGGAGGGTATGGGTTAGTGTCAGGGATTCAGTATTTTGAATGGAAAAGAGGAAAATGAATCCAATGTGTATGCAATTCTGTGCTACACAAAAATCTTCCCACTCTCATCAAGAACAATGCCTTGACATTACCTTTGCCCCGAGTAAGACACAATTTGAAG